>NW_025400961.1:0-1259 GCF_015345945.1 Tribolium madens
TGTTTAAACCGGTATTTCTTGACACTTTTTTAGTCTCCCCCACTGTCTTTTGCAACACGATGTTTTAAAAAAAAGTCTCAATTGACATTTTTTTTTAATCTAAGAATTTCTTTAAGAAATTCTCAATTGTTTTTTTGCAAGTCTAGAATTTTCTTAAGCTGGTATTTCTTAACATATTTTAGTCTCTCCAACTGTCTTTTGTGATACGATATTTTCAAAAGTCTCAATTTATATTTTTTTAAATTTCAGCATTTCTATTTGAGAAATTTTTAAACGTTTTTTTGCATATCTAGATATTGTTTAAACCGGTATTTCTAAACACTTTCTTAGTCTCCCTCACTGTCTTTTGCAACACGATGTTTTAAAAAAGTCTCCAATGTCAATTTTTAAATTTAAGCATTTTTTAAAGAAATTTTTAAATGCTTTTTTGCAAGTCTAGATATTGTTTAAACCGATATTTTTAGACACTTTTTTAGTCTTCCCCACCGTCTTTTGCATTACGTTTTTTTTTTAAAAAAAGTCTCGATTGACATTTTTTTAACTTAAGCATTTCTTTGAGAAATTTTCTAATGTTTTTTTGCAAGTCTAGAATTTTTTTAAACTGATATTTATTGACATTTTCTTAGTCTTCCCAACTGTCGTTTGTAACACGATATTTTCACAAGTCTCAATTTACATTTTTTTAATTTGAGCATTTTTTTGAGAAATTTTTAAACGTTTTTTTTTGCATATCTAGATGTTGTTTAAACGGGTATTTCTAAACATTTTGTTAGTCTTCCCCACTGTCTTTTGCAACACGATGTTTAAAAAAAGTCTCGAATGACAATTTTTGAATTTAGGCATTTTTTTAAAGAAATTTTTAAATGTCTCTTTGTAAGTCTAGATATTGTTTAAACCGGTATTTCTAGACCCTTTTTTAGTCTTCCCCACTGTCTTTTGCAACACAATGTTTTAAAAAAAGTCTCGATTGACATTTTTTTCAATTTAAGCATTTCTTTAAAAAAATTTCAATTGATTTTTTACAAGTCTAGAATTTTTTTAGGCTGGTATTTCTTGACATTTTTTTAGTTTCCCCAAATGACTTTTGTAAGACGATATTTTCAAAAGTCTCAATATACATTTTTTAAATTTGAGCATTTCTCTTTGAGAAATTTTTAAACGTTTTTTTTGCATATCTAGATATTGTTTAAACCGGTATTTCTTGACACTTTTTTAGTCTCCCCCACTGTCTTTTGCAACACGATGTTTTAAAAAAAAGT
>NW_025400962.1:0-1191 GCF_015345945.1 Tribolium madens
ATAAAGACGAAGAGAGAAGACGTAGAGAAGAAATAAGACGAAAAGACGAAGATAGTATGTATAAAGACGAAGAGAGAAGACGCCGTAGAGAAGAAATAAGACGAAAAGACGAAAATAGCATATATAAAGACGAAGAGAAAAGAAGCCGTAGAGAAGAAATAAGACGAAAAGACGAAGAAAGAATATATAAAGACGAAGAGAGAAGACGTAGAGAAGAAAAATGACGAAAAGACGAAGAAAGAAAACGTGACGAAGAAAGAAGATACAAAGACGAAGTAAGAAGATATATGGACGAAAAAAGAGGACCTGAAAACGAAGAAAGGAGATACCATATTGAACAAAGAAATTTTGAAGACGAAGAAAGAAGATATTATAAATGGGAAGAAAGAAGGCGACTAGATGAAAGACAACCAGAAGAAGAAATAAGAAGACGGAAATACCGAGATAGCATGWATTCAGATCAATCTGACGACTACGCAGACATACGTGATAACAGAGGATCAAACAAATTTTCTTTAACGTTTCGAGACATTGAAGAATCGGTAAGATCTTTCGAGGGCAAAGAAGACTACTCTGTAGAAAGATTTGTCGATGACTTTGAAGAAAATGCCAATATGTTTGGATGGAGCGAGGTACAAAAATTGGTTTTCGCCAAGAAGCTGATGAAAGGAGTGGCTAAATTATTTGTCCAGTCAGAAAAAGGAATTAAATCTTGGAGACAGTTGAAACACCTGCTTATAGAAGAATTTGGAACTCGAATAAATAGCGCTGACATTCACCGAACATTATCAAGAAGGAAATGCAGAGCAGATGAAAGCAGTCAAGAGTACTTTTTAATCATGAAAGAGATCGCTAGTAAGGGACAAATAGAGAACGATGCATTGTTCCAATATGTAATAGACGGTATCTCCGACGATGTAACTTTCAAAAGTGTGCTTTACGGTGCGAAGAGTACAAGAGAATTTAAAGAAAAATTAGAGATATATGACAAGATTAAAAAACAACCATCTCATCAGTCAAACAGAGTTTCGAAAGAAGAAAAAGGAAAACAAAAKATGAATAATACAAAAAAATTAAACCTGCGGTGTTTCAATTGTGGCAATGTAGGGCATAGGTCTCAAGACTGTAATTTGAAGAACAAAGGTATGAAATGTTTCAAATGTAACACTTTCGGACACAAAGCAGTTGACT
>NW_025400963.1:0-1181 GCF_015345945.1 Tribolium madens
ACACTCGATTTAACTGATCTTTGAGTACAATTAAGACAGAAATAAGCTGAGAAACCCCAAAATTTAGCCGAAAATGCTTTTAAGCACGTTTTTGTACTAAAATCTCAGATTTTTCGCTAGATTTCGGTAAAACAAACTAAAAAATCAAGTTATTAAGTCCAAAATTACATTATTTTTGCATTTTCGAGCGTTTTAGCGCGCTTTTCAGCTAGAAACGCAATTATTTTGCAAAATTTTTTTGAAAACAAGTCAAAAAATCACAGAATTAAGCCGAAAAACATGTCATTTTTGCTCTTTCAGGAGTTTAAGCAGATTTTTAAGCTAAAAACTGCGTTTTTTCGCAAGATTTGCTAAATTTTTCAATTCGGATCTGGTGAATTTTATGTTTTTGATCCGACAACACTGCATAAATACGTCGTATCTAGATCTAGATTTAACTGTGAAAGAGTCAAAAAACAAATTTGCCTAGATTTAGTAAGTAAGAACAAGTTCGTTTAGATTTAGATTGGAGTCTCCTGGAAAGCGAAGATGGCAATTTAGAAATATAGATTTATGAATGTAAAAAAAATTGGATTCAAGAGTCAAAACTACAAACAAAGCCTAGATTTAAATTGGAATCCCCTAGAATCCKAAGATTCCGATTTAGAAATCTAGAGCTAAATTTGAATGTGAAAAAATCGGATTATAAAATCAAAAATTAAAACAAGGTTGCCTAGACTTAGATTGTAATCTTTTGCAATCCAAAAATTCCAATTTAGAAATTAGTAGATTGAGATTTAAATTTGAATATGAAAAAATCGGATTCTAGAGGCAAAAATAAAAACATCCTTTGCTTAGATATAGATCCCAATTTCCTAGAATGTTTGGAAATCCAGATCTASAATTCTARGGACAAAAATAAGAACAAGTTTGCTTAGATTTATATTCGAATCTCCTAAAATCCAAAGAWTTCTATTTAGAAATCTTGATTTGAATATGTCAAAATTGAATTCTAGAGTCAAAAGTAAAAACAAGTTTGCTTAGATGTGGAACCGAATCTCTTAGAATCCGAAAATTCCGATTTATAAATTTAGGTCAAGATTTAAATTTGAAAGTGAAAAAGTCGGATTCTAGACTCAACAATAAAAACAAGTTTACCTAGATTTCATCTTGAATCTCCTTAGATTCCG
The DNA here is from genome assembly GCF_015345945.1 of Tribolium madens. NCBI lineage: Eukaryota > Metazoa > Arthropoda > Insecta > Coleoptera > Tenebrionidae > Tribolium > Tribolium madens. The sequence goes on from NW_025400963.1 coordinate 1,170, forward strand.
ACTTAGAAATCT
>NW_025400964.1:0-1222 GCF_015345945.1 Tribolium madens
ATAATTTCAAGTGGAGCGCAACAAGATGTTCAAAATGCCTGAATATCTTAAAAACTACTTGTCATAGAACATTTTAACTAGTCGCATCGTGTTTTACGTTCAATTTCTAGTCTCGAGAATCATTTTCCAAACTTTTTCGCAACCTAAAGTTTGAATCTRCGATTTTAAAAWTTTTCTTGACCTCTCTCATTGAAAAATACAAAAAAAAAACATTTTTTTCAAACTTGACCCAAGAATGGTTTGTGCACTTTTTCAAGTCACTAGGATTACTACAAGTGCAAAAAACGTCAGTTGGTCCGATTTTACGACTTTTCGTTTTTCCAATTTTTCCCCAAAATTTTGGCTGACTTTTGGTACTCCATACACATAAATATTTGTCAGTACCTCAGTACATACAATTTTGAGTCTAGAAGAACATTTTTCGAACTTTTATGCAACTTAAGTTTGATCGGCAATTTTCTTAAAATTCTTCAAAATACAATACGATTTTTTTGAAACTCTGCCCAAGAATGATTTATGCACGTTTTGTCACAAGATTCAGTTGGTTTTCAATTGTCTCGATTTTTTCAGAATTTTGGGCGATGTTTAGTACCCAATGCCAATATCTCCGGAACTATCTATTGAAACTCCTTGTATTTTGTACCATTGAAAATTAATTTCCTGGCTTATAAAAAAAAWTTCGTCGTTTTTTGATGCGCAGTTACCGAAAAATTCTTTAAGTTTTAAGGCAAATTCGGATATTTTCAATATTACTTGAAATTTTTCCGGTTTTTGGTGCAAACCGATTTCTMGGAGCGTTTTATACACTTACAATTCTAGACATTGTTATTCTAAAATGGAATTTTGTTTAATTTCCGAAAATTTATATATTTATTTCAAAAAATATTTTTTTTACTTTATTATTTTAGTTAAAACCTTGTAGATTTTTTCACACTGATTTCGCTATTGCGAGTACGTATATGGCTTTGTACTGGTAATAATCCTCAAAGTTTCCTCTTAATAGTCAAAAAAACATTTTTCTTATTTAAAAATAAAATTTGTTGATTTTTTTTTTTCAAATTTCAAATTTTTTCAATTTCTTTGAGTACTTTTAATTTCCCGTTTTAGAAAAAAAAAGGTTGTCACTTTGTGATGCACAGTTAGCGAGAAAATCTTTAAAATAGGCAGAAATTGTCAATTTTTAAAAATGTTTTTAATTTTTAAGTATTTTCAATACTTCTCG
>NW_025400965.1:0-1221 GCF_015345945.1 Tribolium madens
GTTAAACCGAAAATTATATTATGTAACCAAAAGAGCACAATTACGTTTTTGAACACAAAAAATCTGAAAAACTTGGAATTTCAAAGGATTACAAGTAAAACGGTTGATTATTAAAAGCTTCCATGGGCCTATTTTGACATTTTGGCACATTCGGCCTACTTAATAGGTACGAATATTTATTAAAATCGGAAATGTAATGTTTTTTTTGAAGGTTTATATCTCTCATGTCTCAAGAATTAAAATTATGGAAAATGTGGTACATAATTCAGAAAAAAATGGGCAATAATCTGAAATCGGTAAAAACTTAAGTTTGTCTCTGTCGCACATCACAGCTCAGTATAAAAATAAGTAAAAAACAGTGCCTTCGTCTTTTGAGTATCACATTTAGAAGACAAAACGAGAATTGTTAATAAATTAAATTACAATGATCTACAAAGTTTTTTCTTCAAGCCAAACAGAAATTCGTCGAAATCCGACAAAAAATAACAAAAATATTGGGATGTAAAAAATCGCAAAATTTTAGTTTTCCCGTTAATTTTGGCGGCCAGTGTAATTTACGATTCAAAAATAGTCAAAATATGTAATTTAAATTTCTAGTAATTTATTTTATTTTTAACTGGGGAGGCACTGCCTCCTCTGCCTCCCTTGATGAGCCGTCACTGGTCAGCAACACAAGCGGTGCAAGTTTCATAAACTTGTCTTTCCTCGGCTCACCAACGATAGTTTTCCCGGGAAATTCAACGTAAAATTGCAAGTGTCGTCTCGATCGTTCTTTTGTGATCATATCGCAGGTATAGCCAGTCAGGTGTGCCCCTTCCGAGTTGATTAGGCCGAATCGAATTTTCTTTTCTCAGAGATGGCGTCCATAAAAATATCGCAATTCGATCTCGTTTAAGGAAATGTCGTTTCGGAAATTTATCGGTCGGACGTTTGCAAATCATTCGAATCGAAAAATTTCATTTCGACGATTAAAAGTGACGAAAAGGGCAGTTTGTGTCATCGTAAATTTGACAAACGCGTCGAGAACTTGTGAAATTGTTGGCCTTATTAGTGGCAGTGATTCATGACTGARCGATAAAATGAAAAAATGATTAGTCAATGATATTTGATTTGTGGGGAATGGTGATAAATGTTATTGTGCATGTTTCGATATTTTAACGTTTTTAGTTTTGCAATAAATAAAGCAAGGACGACGTGTACGATTTGTTGAAACTAATTGCT
>NW_025400966.1:0-1158 GCF_015345945.1 Tribolium madens
CCAGCTTCAGTGCCAGTGGCACTCGTTTCTTCTTCACCTTTTGCAGCTTCAGTTTGTTCTACATTAGCGCCTCCTCCACCTTCAGTGCCAGTAGCAGCCGTTACTTTTTCTGTCTTTTCTTTTTTACCTGTGGTAACTTCAGTTTGTTCTACATTAGTATCACCTTCAGCTTCAGTGCCAGTAGCACCCGTTGCTTCTTCCGTCTTTTCTTCTTTAGCTGTCGCAGCTTCAATTTGTTCTACATTAGCATCACCTTCAGCTTCAGTGCCAGTAGCACCTGTTGCTTCTTCCGTCTTTTCTTCTTTAGCTGTCGCAGCTTCAATTTGCTCTGCATTAGCACCTTCACCAGCTTCAGTACCAGTAGCATTCGTTTCTTCTTTTGTCTTTTCTTCTTCAGTTTTCGCAGCTTCAGTTTGTTTTGCAATAGCACCTTCACCAGTTTCAGTGCCAGTAGGACTCGTTTCCTCTTCTGTCTTTTCTTCTTCACCTGTCGCAGCTTCAGTTTGTTCTACATTAGCACCTCCACCAACTTCAGTGCCAGTAGCAGTCGTTTTTTCCTCTGTCTTTTCTTCTTCACCTGTAACAGCTTTAGTTTGTTTTGCATTAGCACCTTCACCAGTTTCAGTGCCAGTAGCACTCGTTTCTTCTTCCGTCTTTTCTTCTTCACCTGTTACAGCTTCAGTTTGTTCTACATTAGCACCTCCACCAGCTTCAGTGCCAGTAGCAGCCGTTACTTCTTCCGTATGTTTTTCTTTAGCTGTTGCAGCTTCAGTTTGTTCTACATTAGCACCTTCACCAGCTTCAGTGCCAGTGGCACTCGTTTCTTCTTCACCTGTTGCAGCTTCAGTTTGTTCTACATTAGCGCCTCCTCCACCTTCAGTGCCAGTAGCAGCCGTCACTTCTTCTGTCTTTTCTTCTTCACCTTTCGCAGCTTTAGTTTGTTCTATATTAGCACCTCCACCAGCTTCAGTGCCAGTAGCAGCCGTTACTTCTTCCGTATTTTCTTCTTTAGCTGTCGCAGCTTCAGTTTGTTCTGCATTATCACCTTCAGGAGCTTCAGTGCCAGTAGCACTCGTTTCTTCTTGTGTCTTTTTTTCTTCACCTTTCGCAGCTTCAGTTTGTTTTACATTAGCACTTTCACCAGCTTCAGTGCCAGTA
>NW_025400967.1:0-1179 GCF_015345945.1 Tribolium madens
TTTTTCAAAGTATGGACTTATTTTGGTTTGCCAGTTTACAAACTTGAAATTACAAACAAAACCGAAAAAAGGTTTCAAAACCAAACATCATTTCATTTTCTTGTAATTTTATCAATGCTTCTGACGAGTATTGTCCTTTTTTTGGTATTTTWCCCCCAACAAAATACCCTATACAACTATACTCTTCTTTTTCAATATTTTATAATTCATGGCCAAAGTATTGGAAATATAATCTATTCACAAATGAAGAAAAAAGACTTAGAGATTATTTTCAACGACTTGCTTTTGATGGAAGAAAAAGTACGTCAGTTTGGAAAAATAAAGACGAATTAYCATACCTTGGGGAAACAGATCATGGGTTTTGTCATGTTTCATTTTTTTTTTACTTTTATGACAATAATTTTTGATATTTATTATCTAGGTATAGGAAGTACCTCGTTTCAAATTTACATAAGCGGGTACTATTTTGGTTTACTCTCTACTTATCCTTTCGGATATTTCTTGTTAGCTATGCCAAAAATAATACTTAAATTTTACAACGATTTCATTAATTCAATTAATGATCAAACAACAGAAAATATCTTTAAAATGTATACGGAGTTATACGACTTGGCTGGCAAAGTTTTTAAAAGTTTTCAAGGTTTCTTGTTGTTAAAAATATCAACAACTTTTACTATCGCCACAATAAATTTGTTTTACTCGACATATATTATAAATATGGACAAAATACCCTTTGTCGACGAAGTCCTAATGATACTAGATAATGTTTTCTTGGAAATAACAACACTATTACTTGACTTTATGCTGTTTTATTATTTTCATATGATTTTAGAGAAGGTAAATAAACGGTTTTTGCGMTCCTAGAGAAGGTAATCCCTATATATTATTAATTTCAGAAAAAAAATCTCAGTAACTTTATCAATGATACAAATCTATATAAAAAGGTACTCTTACTTTTTCGGGTTTTTATAATAATTTTAATATTTCAGGTTGATTTAGTTTACCTGAAATTCAATCTAGAACCWCCATCTTTTATGGTCTATGGGTTGTTTCCTCTAAACTGTTCATTAGTTTTTTCGGTGAGCCAAGAAAGAAGAGCTAAATCATAATTTTGAAAACAGATGATTGTAGGAATTACAACTTATGTTATTTATTTGATTCAGTTCAGTCCAAAATCTC
>NW_025400968.1:0-1100 GCF_015345945.1 Tribolium madens
AAACAGCCTAACATTGCGTCAGTTTTAACATGATTTGTTTTTAGGCTTATTTTGACAAAATTTTGTAAAAAATTAGTTTTTTGTCAAAAAAAGAAGTAAATCGTTCAAAGAAAGGTCAAAACAATTTAAATTTTAATTATTTATTTTATTATTTTTATGAAACTGCATAATAAGTGAGTTTTTTGTTCAAAAACAAGATAAGTCTTTTATTAGAAGTCAAAATAGAGTCAATTTTAGTGTGATTTTATTATTGTTTTACCATATTTGCATGAAATTTTGCGAAATTAGAGAGTTGCTTTTGTAAAAAGCAAGCTAAATCGCTTAAAACAGCCTAACATTGCGTCAGTTTCAACATGATTTGTTTTTAGGCTTATTTTGACAAAATTTTGAGGAATAATTGAGATTTGATTTGATGTTTTTTGGCTTTTTTAGCTAAATTTTGCGACATACTTGATACGTTTTAATTAAAAACGGGCTAGAAGTACATTATGTTAATAGTAGTAAAAGTGATGGTTTATCTGGCTAATCTGAACGTTTATTTTGCCGAACATAGTGGGAGTAAAGAGCAATTCTTAAATAACAAGTAAATGAACAAAATAATCAGGCTGCTTTTCAAGTAATGAAATCATAACAACACTTATAAACAAAGATCAGGCGTCAGTATCGGAATTTTTGTTGAGATTTTCGAAAGTGTTCATTTATTTAACTAGTGCAGTTAGTAGTGCAAAATGTCAAATTGTGATGATCTACAATGTACCCCTGTGAAAAACAGAAGAAAGAAACAACATTGATAAATGTCAATAATGTTATGGTAAAAGTAAAAACGCTTGGGCGCAAAAATAAAATTTTTTACTCCATGGCTGAAAGGTAAAACTTTTCTTGGGTACTTTTGTGACGTTTGCGGATAAAAATTATTTCAAGATTCTCTTCTTATTGTCTCTTTTTCTTATAATATTTTTAAAATGCGAAACGAAGTTTTTTCGTTTTTTGCCCTCTAATCCCTCTTTCCAACCCCATTATCCCAACTTACCCAAACTTGCGTCGTAAGTGTTCATGTATTCGGAGGTCATAAATTGCGATACGAGAGCAGTTTTCCCGAC
>NW_025400969.1:0-1075 GCF_015345945.1 Tribolium madens
CCTCCACCTTCAGTGCCAGTAGCAGCCGTTACTTCTTCTGTCTTTTCTTTTTCACCTGTAACTTCAGTTTGTTCTACATTAGCATCACCTTCAGCTTCAGTGCCAGTAGCACTCGTTGCTTCTTCCGTCTTTTCTTCTTTAGCTGTCGCAGCTTCAATTTGCTCTGCATTAGCACCTTCACCAGCTTCAGTACCAGTAGCACTCGTTTCTTCTTCTGTCTTTTCTTCTTCAGTTTTCGCAGCTTCAGTTTGTTTTGCAATAGCACCTTCACCAGTTTCAGTGCCAGTAGGACTCGTTTCCTTTTCTGTCTTTTCTTCTTCACCTGTCGCAGCTTCAGTTTGTTCTACATTAGCACCTCCACCAGCTTCAGTGCCACTAGCAGTCGTTTTTTTCTCTGTCTTTTCTTCTTCACCTGTCGCAGCTTCAGTTTGTTCTACATTAGCACCTCCACCAGCTTCAGTGCTAGTAGCAGTCGTTTTTTCCTCTGTCTTTTCTTTCTCACCTGTAACAGCTTTAGTTTGTTTTGCATTAGCACCTTCACCAGTTTCCGTGCCAGTAGCACTCGTTTCTTCTTCCGTCTTTTCTTCTTCACCTGTCGCAGCTTCAGTTTGTTCTACATTAGCACCTCCAACAGCTTCAGTGCCAGTAGCAGCCGTTACTTCTTCCGTATTTTCTTCTTTAGCTGTCGCAGCTTCAGTTTGTTCTGCATTAGCACCTTCAGGAGCTTCAGTGCCACTAGCACTCGTTTCTTCTTCTGTCTTTTTTTCTTCACCTTTCTCAGCTTCAGTTTGTTTTACATTAGCACTTTCACCAGCTCCAGTGCCAGTAACACTCGCTTCCTCTTCTGTCATTTCTGCTTCACCTGCCGCAGCTTCAGTTTGTTCTACATTAACACCTCCACCAGCTTCAGTGCCATTAGCAGTCGTTTCCTCTTCTGTCGTTTCGTATTCACCTGTTTTAGCACCTTCACCAGCTTCAGTGCCAGTGGCACTCGTTTCTTCTTCACCTTTTGCAGCTTCAGTTTGTTCTACATTAGCGCCTCCTCCACCTTCAGTGCCAGTAGCAGCCGTTACTT
>NW_025400970.1:0-6797 GCF_015345945.1 Tribolium madens
GACCGATAATTGAATCGTACTTTTCATCAGATATAGAATACATACTCGATGTAGACGAACTGGATAGATATAAACAAAACTTGATTGTTGTTGATGATTTCGTAACGGAAAAAGATCAAAAGAAACTGATAGATTTAGCTATACGCGGAAGAAAAATGAATGCTTCAATGATTTATATAACGCAGGATTGGTATAGAGTGCCAAAATCAATTCGTTTACAATGTAATTATCTTTCAATATTTCCATCATGTGATGGTAATGATATAAGCTTAATATTTAGAGAAAAGGGGTTGGATAAGAAACTCAGGAAATATTATGAAAATAACATTAAAAATTTTGATTGCTTAACTATTGATTTCAAAACTCCTGAAATGAAATATAGAAAAAATTTTACGCCCATAAATGACATCTGAATACGTTCTTAGAAAAAATAGAAAAAAAGGAGGAAAATCAACAAGAGGACCACCTGGTATAGGATTTAGTCTAACAGAAAATGGCGATTATGATATCGCAGGACACAAATTAGTTAATGTAAAACAACCAAAAAATCCTGGTGATGCTGTTAAATTACAATATTTAGCGTCAGCGTCCACAAAGTGGACTAGTGCTTTGCATGCTGCTATGGATAAAGTCAACGATAATTGATCAAAAAAGATGATTCAGAAAGCGTTTTAAAAATTGTTAAACCGGAACTCAGTAACATGATCAAAAAAGATGATTCAGAAAGCGTCTTAAAAGTTGTTAAACCGGAACTCAGTAATATGATTACAAAAGATGATTCTCAAAGTATTTTAAAAATCGTTAAACCTGAACTCAGTAATATGATCAAAAAAGATTCGGTGAATCTAACCGCTACAAAAAGATATATCGATATTGGTAATAGAAGATTAGTTAAAACTGCTGATGCAATTGATAAATATGATGTTGTCAATAAAGGACAACTAGATGATGCCTGGCAGAGCCAGTCCAAAGACTTAGCCGATTACGGAGAAAGGTTAATTAACGTGGAAACTGAATTTATGAAAAAAACTCATTATTCATTTTTACAATTTGTAGGAAAAATTTGTTTTATTAAAGAAGTTCATGGACAAAAGGGTGTTAATGTGCTTGACTTTTATTTTGCTAAGCTAAGCTAAGAAAATTAAAGCAAAACTACCTCTTCTATATTCCACATTAAAACTTTGGATATTAGTACTAATAAAGGAACAATAGATCTTTCAAAACCCTTTATTGTTAGAGAATCTGATCTTCTATCTTTTAGAATAAAAAAGAAAAGGTAAACACAGATGAAAATCTCGGTGGTTATAACCATAATAAACCTTATCTATTAAGTATTCCAATTTTTTTTTATATGTTAGTCAAGTTTTCTCTATAATTATTTACAAAAATAAACATATATAAATGGAAAGCAATATAGTAATCAATTTAAATGAAAATGGTATCCCCACTGTTTGTTGTACAGTAAACGGTGAAAAAATTGAATTTACTCTGACAGGAGATGAAGAAGTTAAATTGTTACGGAAGGTTACTGTTATTTTACTTACAAAATTACCTCCAGAAGAAGCGCATAAACATCTGAATAAATTCGTCTAATTAATTAAAAATAACAATCGTGTTCGACAAGTTGGACAATTCGTGCTCCATAATTATTCAAAACTAAAATCGATTGAGAGGGGTTTACGGTGAAGCACGTGTGTCTCCTCGTATAAGTGCACAAGTGCCTAACTTTCGCCCGATTAAATTATCAAAGTGATAAATTTTGGATGCACAAACCATCAGAAAAATTCTGGTAAGCCGTGGGCCCAAACTGTTATCGCATAGATCCCTCAAAATTAATTTTTATTCCTTACCAATCATAATAAATCAATCCCATATCACAACAAACTGATAAAAACTAATCGCTGTGCTGCGTTTAACACGTAGCGTAGCTACGCGCTACTATGACCACAACAAATCAAAGTTACACCACCCCAAATGTAAGCTACGCTAATGTTTCCAAAACAACGCCCACTATCAATTTTCCAAAAAGAAATCAAGCCATCATTATCGACACTTCCGAAGACTTTCAACTAATAGATTATGTTAAAGCTGTCGGCACTATAATAGGGCCCAAAAATATTCTTTCTGCATCTCGTATTTCCAACAAAAGAATATGCATTTATTTATCTTCGAAATCTCTAGTAGATCACCTCACCGAAAGTATCAAAACAATTTCTATACGAGACACAGAACTCAAAATTAGAAAACTCATAACACCAGCCAAACGTATTCTCCTATCAAACGTGAGTAGCTCTATACCTCATAGTACATTAGAAGATGTCATTATAAAGCAAGGCCTAAATATTGTATCACCAATCACTACATTACGGGCAGGAATACAAGATGAGGATTATAGTCATGTTGAAAGCTTTAGATGCCAAGTATCATTACGCCACCACCGGAAGACTATGTTCTTCCCTCATCAATTGTTATTAGTTATGAAGATACTAACTTCAGAATTTTTCTTACTTTCGACGATATGACATATTTYCTTTGCAAGTAAGCTGGTTATACAGCAACAAAGTGTCCCACGAACACTGATAAATCACACCCCGAATCTCCGATACAAGATACAAGATTAATAGCATCTTGTCTTCCGCAGTACCAAGAAAATGATACTCAAATCGTTTCTCCAGCGTTAACACAAACTAGTAACCCGTCAACCTCTTCTATTTTTAAACCTACTTCTATATCTGAAATACAAAATTCTACTCTCGAAGTACCTACTGATTGTCCCAAAATCAACCAGAAAAAACGCCTAGTCAGTGTTACATCAGAAAGCATCGACGATGAATCACGACACACACACATAAGCAATGAAACAACACCGTTAAACTTACAAGTTTCAACTGATAGCACATTTCAACCCCCCTTCCCTGTCAACACAAAAACTCTAAAACAGAAGACGAAGAAAGCGAGGACAACATCAACTGGATCACTTTATAACCAAAAAAGTACAAATATTGACGATTTACTCCTACCTATAAAAAATATCTTTGATTCAACTACAAAATACCCTTTAGACTACGATCATTTTATAGACTTTCTAAATAATGCTGAACAGTCTTCTGACCTAATGCATTTACTCAACGAATACACAGGAAATGTATACGGATTCCTCAATATGCTTAATGCAGTTCGCTCCCAAAAACCTCTGGATCGCAGTATCAAAAGCAGAATTACAAAAATAAAAAACRGAATTCTAAAACAACTTGATCAAAACTACGAATGGTCATCTGATTGGGAAACAGATGTATCCTAACACAGTAACATCTTTTAACCAATTATTTTCATTCTATAATGGTACTATGCCCAGTTAGAGGATCTACAACTACTAATATCCAAATTCGAACCCAAAATCATAGCACTCCAAGAAACACGTTTTAAGCATAATAAAATTCATCACTTAAAAAAGTGTAAAACCTATTACAAAAATAGATTGACAGAATTCATTGCATCAGGAGGTGTGGCCCTTTATATTGAAGAATCATTTCCATCCCAAGAAGTAAACGTAGACTCTGAACTAGAAGTTGTCGCAGCAAGAATCAACTTCCCTGAACCCATTACGATCTGCAATATATATATATATTCCACCAAATCGAGATGTTTCTGAAAACGAATTAAACAGAATTCTCCAACAAATTCCTAGTCCCAGAATAATTCTGGGTGATTTCAATGCCCACAGTCCATTCTGGGGTGCAGCAGCAACCAATAAAAAAGGCAAAATACTAGAAACAATCATTGAAACAACCAATTTGATTCTACTGAACTCCAACCAAAAAACTAGGTTTAATGCTTCGACTGGCAACTTCTCTACCCTGGATTTGTCTCTCTGTGATCCATCACTAGCACACTTACTAGACTTTTCTGTTCTACAAGAACTTTATAATAGCGACCACTTTCCAATTGTAATTCATCATTTACAGTACATTAAGCAGAAATATACCCCGATTCCAAAATGGAACATATCAAGGGCAAATTGGGAACTATACTCAGATCTCATTTGTACTAAGATTCATTCACTCAAAGCTCCAAATTCAGCTATAGAAATGATTGATCAATTAGTTGAGATCATTACACAAGCAGCTACCACTGCAATAGGAAAATCCTCTATTCCAGATAATCGCCTTCCAGTACCGTGGTGGAACAACGAATGCCGGGAAGCACTAAAAGAAAGCAAACATGCTTTCAGTAAACTTAAGCGTCACAACACCACTGAAAATCTCATAGAATTCAAACGCCTTAAAGCTAAATCTCGCCGTATACTCAAGAAAAGCAAAAAAGAATCATGGAAAAACTATGTGTCTTCAATAACTGGTAAAACTACCGCTGCTGAAGTCTGGAATAAAATCAGAGCGATAAAGGGCACACCAACTTCTCATCAAATTGCTACATTGACTGTAAGAAACACGTTAATAACTTCCAGTTGCGAAATAGTTGAAGCAATTAGCGAGCAATTTCAAAGTGCTTCTGCAAATACCAATTACAATCCAAACTTTCTGTCACACAAAAATTCTGTAGAACAGCAGCCCTTGAATATTGATCTAACAAATGATCATATAATCAACCACTTAATAACAATCGAGGAACTTGAAGAATCCCTTAAAGTTTGCAAAAATGGCGCTCCAGGACCTAATAGAATTTCTTTCGTCGTTCTAAAAATGCTTCCTCCTTCGGCCAAACACTATCTCCTAAACGCATATAATACTCTACTTGAAGATGGTACATTCCCTGTTTCCTGGTCAACAGCTGTTGTGATACCAATCTGCAAACCTAATAAAAACAAATCTGATCCTGTATCGTACAGACCTATATCTCTTACTTGCAGTATGTGTAAATTGCTTGAAAAAATACTTAATAAGAGACTTATGTGGTATCTTGAAAATAAAAAACTCTTTCTTCCATTCCAATACGGATTCAGACCTTCAAGGTCAACTACTGACAACATGATACAATTAGAATCTGACATATTGGAAGCATTTGCAAACAAACAAAAAGTACTAGCAGCATTCTTCGACATCAAGAGAGCTTTTGATAGTACATGGCGATTTGCGATCCTAAAAAAACTCTCACAGTGGAAAGTTCAAGGAAAGATTCTTAAATTTATAGAAAATTTTCTAAAAAACAGATCATTTCGTGTAACCGTCAATGGTCAGATGTCTTCTCCCAAAGAATTAGAAAATGGGACGCCATAGGGATCTGTCCTTAGCACTACCTTATTCTTAATTGCTATTAACGACGTTGTTGAAAATATATCTTCTCCAATAAAGTCCCTCCTCTATGCAGATGACCTGACATTATACATAAAGGGCAGTAACCTAAGATCCATGACAAGATTAATGCAGCGAGCCCTTGACAATCTGGAGAAGTGGTCCCAAAAAACAGGATATATGTTTTCTGTAGAAAAGACTAAGTGTATAGTATTCTCCAAAATAAAGAACGAAGAGCAGCACCAACTTCTATTACACAACAGACCGCTCGATTATGCTACCTCCATTTAATACCTAGGAGTAACTTTCGATAATCGGCTAAACTGGAAAGCACACATCAATAACATACGAACAGAATGTAATAAACGCTTAGGGCTTCTCAAAGTTCTGGCTAACCACTCTTAGGGAGCAGATACAGATATGATACTGCGAATATACAGAACACTCATTCGATCAGTCATTAATTACGGAAGTATAGCGTACGCCACAGCAACTTCTTCCACACTAAATCCTCTAAACGTAATACAAAATTCTGCTTTAAGAATAGCTTTAGGAGCATTTCGTACCACCCCGGTCCAAAGCCTCCACTGTTTAGCATCAGAGCCAGCTCTCTCTCTCTACGTCGAAACTACCTCACACTTGCATACAGACTTCGAATAACCGAACACCCTGCAAATCCTATTAATAAAATGTTAAACTCAAAACGGTCACAGAAAATATTTGAGGAAAAAAAATTTGCTCGCCCACCCATATACCGCCGCATACAGTTCGCTCTCCAAGACCTTTCCCACACACCTAGTCCTATTCACTGTCAAAATTACTCAAATCCTCCTTTCTGAGTTCACGGCCACATCAGCTGTAACATTCAACTAAAATGCATCCCAAACTCGGAACTCTTCATTTCTGCAAATGAAACACAGATTCTTCAGTCATACAACAACCCATATACTATCTACGTCGACGCGTCCAAGAGAGAACAAGAAGTAGGTTGTGCCTATGTAACACCAACTTCCACAAAAATGTTTCATCTTCCCCCTGACACTTCTGTTCTAACGGCTGAACTCTGCATTGCACGAAGCTTTAGATCTACGGGCAGACGAAAACCGAGATATCATCATCTGTACCGACTCGCTTAGTTCTTTACATCAAATGCAACAATTAAATCCGGTTAGCCCTCTTGTCAATGATATTAAAACCAAGGTCCACTCTCTTCAACACATTGGAAAACTCATCCACTTTATATGGATTCCGTCACACGTAGGGATATTAGGCAATGAGGAAGCGGACAGGGCAGCCAAAGAAGCAACATGCAATCCTACAGACATTCAGCGAAGACATGTGCAGAGACAGGATGCAATAGCTGCGTTAAAACAGCAAATACAAAATGCTATGCACCCACTACAATCGAACATATAATTCAAGATTGTCCATACTACAAAACTCAAAGAGAGCAATTCGGCCTACTTGGAACCTTAACTGAAAATCTCAACAATAATGTGAAAAATACAAGGAACACACTGCAATACCTGAAATCCATCCAATTGTTTA
>NW_025400971.1:0-1101 GCF_015345945.1 Tribolium madens
AAAATTCAATATGTCAAAAAATTTTGACATTTATTTTTTGACATTTGAATTTTTTAAACAATTTTCCCATGTTCTTGGTATCTTACCTTACATTGMATTTTTTTCTGGAGCGCAAGTTCTGGCGCACCCTGTATAATTATATATCTATTTATTATACAGGATAATTTAAAAAAAAAATTTTTTTTGATCGTGTATTGGTATTGAAATATTGTTTTGTCAAAATTGCAACTTATATGAAAAAAAATTAAAAAAAAAAATGAGTAAAATGTAGACAGTTGTAATCCAAAGATTATAGCCTTTGTAAAAAAGAAGTTTTATAATGGGTTGCCATTTAAAACAAAAATTAAAAATTTGTTGAACTCAAGAACCTCACTTTTTACAGTATTTTTTTCATCCACCAATTAGTTTTTAAAAAATAATTAGTTTAAACAATAAACGACTAGTTCCATACTTTTTATATAGAATATTATTATTTATTATACAGGGTGTGTTAGAACTCGCGACCCAGAGAAAAATTTCAAGTRAGATAAGATACCAGAAACATGGAAAAATTCTATCTGTCAAAAAATTTTTACATTTATTTTTTGACATTTGACATTTTTTAAAATTAAAAGTATCGTAACTTCGAAATTTGTATAGATAGAATTTTCCCATGTTCCTGGAATCTTACCTTACATTGCATTTTTCCCTGGGGCGCGAATTCTGGCGCACCCTGTATAGTTATATAATCTATTTATTATACAGGGTAATTTTTAAAAAACGGGAGACGCTGTAGAATTTTTATTTATGGCCTGATTTTAAAAATTAAGCGAATTTTAATTAAGCTCGATTTTAATACAGAATTAATTCAAAATTAATGTTTTTTCTTAAAATAATTGCTTCAATTCTAATTTTATACTCAAACAAAGCAATTTGAGCTATTTTCAATTCAATTTTGCTCCATTTTATTATAGAAATAATTCGAAATTAATGTATTTTGTAAATATAATTGCTTCAATCATAATTTTATTCTAAAATAAAGCAATTTGTGATATGTTTAATCGATTTTGCACAATTTTAAGTTGGGAATCAACCTAAATCAAAGTATTTCAACCAAATACT
>NW_025400972.1:0-933 GCF_015345945.1 Tribolium madens
AGACAAATCGCTCCACCAACTAATCTGTCAATCCTTCCGGTGTCCGGGCCTTGGCATAGTACTTCGGAATAAAATTGACTCTCTATCTCGCAATCAAATACTGCTTAGTATTTCGTTAAAATTTCGGCATAGTACTTCGCAATAAAATAAAACTACGCAACACGCTTACTAATACAGCAAGCTTAGTATTTCGCTATAAATCTGGCATAGTACTTCGCATAATTAGGCAAAATACATACACCTTTACTGTAATATGGGTTGCGTTTTCTTTTTTAGTGTACTTCGTTTTAAAATGTGGCATAGTATTTCGAAATAAAATCGGACAACGCATGCAAATCGCCAACAACAAATATTGCTTACTTAGTACTTCGTTAAAAGTCTCGCACAATATTTCGCAATAAAATAAAGATGCTGCATATTGCTAACATATATATCATGCTTAGAATTTCGCTAAAAAAATACCGACAGTTTTTCTCTATTAAATTAGACGCCGCATCTCGCCCTAAAATCTGGCTTAGTATATCGTTAAAAATCATCCACATTCATTACTTCGGCATAAAATAAGAGGAACGATCACTCTAATAAAGCGGACTTAGTTCTAAAATGTGGCGTAGTACTTGAAATTAAATCGCACGCCGCATCTCGCTAACAAATCTGGCTTAGTATTTCGTTAAAAATCAAACACAGTACTTTGCAGAAAAATCAGACTCTGCATTTCGACATCAAATATTGCTTAGTACTTCGTAAAAAAAAAGGTTGCATAGTATTTCGAATAATTAGGCAAAATATATACACCTTTACTGTAATGTGRGTTGCGTCTTCTTGGGCATTGTACTTCGCTTTAAAATGTGGCATAGTATTTCGCAAAAAAACGATGCATAGTATTTCGAATAGTTAGGCAAGATACATACACCCTTACTGTATTGTGAATTG
>NW_025400973.1:0-1014 GCF_015345945.1 Tribolium madens
TGTAACTGACGATAAACCCATACACCAAAGGCCTCGACGTTTACCTTTTCCAGAAAGAGACATCGTAAACAAACAAGTTGAAGAGTGGTTAAGAGATGAAATAATACGACCTTCTTCGGCGGAATATGCAAGTCCAGTTGTAGTTGTCAAAAAGAAAGACGGCACACCAAGAATATGCATTGACTATAGGAAGTTGAACAGACTAATTGTCAAAGATCGTTTTCCGTTACCACTGATAGAAGACCAACTAGATAGGTTACAAGATGCGCGAGTTTTTAGTACTCTAGATCTGAAGAATGGCTTTTTTCACGTGAATGTGGAAGAAAATAGCCGCAAGTATACGGCATTTGTTACACACGAGGGACAATTCGAATTCTTAAAAGTTCCTTTTGGGCTCTGCAACTCGCCCGCAGTTTTTCAAAGATACATAAATTACATCTTCMGACCTCTGTCTCAAAAAGGATATGTGCTTACGTATATGGATGACCTGATTATTCCCGCACGGAATGAAGAAGAGGCAGTTTCAAGACTCAAAGATRTTTTAGAGACATGTAGAGTGTATGGATTAGAGATAAAGATGAAGAAATGCAACTTTTTGATGAGAAAAATTGAATTTTTGGGACATATAATTGAAGGAGGAAAAATCTATCCATCAAGTACAAAAGTTACTGCAGTTCTGAAATACCCCGAGCCTAARACACTAAAACAAATTCAAAGCTTTTTGGGCCTAACCGRCTATTTCAGAAAATTCATTCAAGATTACGCTGTAATAGCGAAACCGTTAAGCGACATGCTTAAAAAGGGGGAAAATTTTAAATTTGGAACTAGAGAACGACAATCTTTCGAACTGTTAAAGAAAGTCCTGTCAGAAGAACCCGTTCTAGCGATTTACAACGCCAATGGAGAAACCGAACTACATACTGATGCGTCGATGGAAGGGTACGGAGCAATTCTACTACAAAGAAGTAACGAAGATGGAAAACTACACCCTGTTTATTATATGAGTAGAAAGAC
>NW_025400974.1:0-951 GCF_015345945.1 Tribolium madens
GTTTTTAAGTTTCAAACGCTTCAAACTCAAAAAGACAAACCTGAATTTTCTTTAAATTAAACCAAAAAAACACACAATCTAATGAAAAATTGTTTCCATAATAATAATAATCATTTTTACACAAAGAAGACAAAAAAATCAAAAAAAGTAAAATTCTGAACCGTATTGAATCAATTTTTAATTAGAGCTAAAAGACTAAAAAAAATTAAATATTTTAATTAAGTCGAAGCTTTTAATGTTTTCTCATATTTATTTTTCTTCAATCAAAATAACAGCGTCAGAAAAACTCGAAATACTGAACCAGATTTAGTCTCTTTTTAAAATTGGAATTACTCAAAAGTCAAAAGATATTTTTTTTATTTTGAAAAATAGTTTTGAAGTTTCAAATAAATATCAAAAGCTTCAAATTCAGTGATGTTTTTTTTGTATTTTCAAAGTAGTAAAAGAGTGATTTGTACAAAATCTAACACGAAATTTTTTTCTTTCAAACTGAAAATGTAATTTCAAATGAGAACTGCAAACACTTTGTGTTCAAATTTTGAAAATAAAAATACCTTTCCTAACTTGCTAGAAATTACATTCTCATAGAAAAAAAATTTCACCCCATAACGGCTTTTGTGAGTGTGTGTGTTTTCTCAGAAAAACTTTCATTAATGACCATGGTGTCAAAATATATTTGAACAATAAATCTGGAGCAAAAGACTTGTACTCTTATTGAAATTTAACCTAAAGTACTTTTTTAATTAATTGTTTTTAAAATTATTATTGTTGTTGATTATTTTAAGCTTTTTTGACTTAATTTGGTTCCGATTTTTTTAATTTTTTCAATTTTTATTAGGTATTTTTTTGCAAGAGTCACAATAGTTTTTAACAAATTAGTAAACGTATTTTTATTTTTAGTTATAATTAAATGATCTGTTCTAGGACAGAACGCTCAGAAAATACAAAAAA
>NW_025400975.1:0-1717 GCF_015345945.1 Tribolium madens
AAATAGTTTTTGGAATATTCTTTCGCAAATATCGCACTTTTGAAAAAAAAACTCTTAACGAATTAACATCGTACTATCGTAGGTATTAACGTAAAGATTATTGTAAAAGTTGTAAGCATTCTGATTGGGCAGAGTAAGGTCGGCCATCATAATAATGTAAAAAACCAATCACTTTAGTTTTTTCAATTCATTCAAAAACTTTAAGAATTGGTTTTTGATTGGCTCGAAAAAGTCGGCCATTACTATAATGTGCGTAACCATGGAGAAACCAATCACGTTCGATTTTAGTTTCATTCAAAAACTTTGGGAAATTTTAATTGTGTTTCATTGTGTTGCATTAATTTATTAAAATACTACATAATTCCTATTTTTAATGAAAATGTTAGTGATTTACCCATCTGGCGTACTTACAAACACATCATAAATTGACGACGAGGACACGGAAGTGAATTTGAACAGTTTCGTGGAAAAAGTGAAACAACCTCAATTTCTTGGAGGGAAGTATAAAAAGACCGTTTTCTACAGGCTGCAAAAGCCTACCGTACAATTTGCAGTCTAAAATCAACATTCCGTCCCAATATTTTTTGTTAAAACTTGGGATTTAGGCATCATGACGCAAAGTAAGACAAAAAAAAACTTTTTGAAGAGTGCAATATTCGCTAGGGAATATCTTGAAAACTATGTAAGACACAAAAAAAACGGAAAGATTRTCTTGTAGAAAATTTTATAAGCTTTAATTTAGTACATATTCATTTTTTTCGTAACACGTACTGTTTTCGAGATATAAACGAGAAATTTATGAAACGGCACTTTCGCGGGGCTCCCTGACCACCGCTCACCTCGAAGGACCAGAAACTTTTAGTATGTTTACCTCCTAACTAAGCCAAACGTAGCCTCGAAGTCCGAAATTTTGTTTCCACTCTTTTTGAGAGTTAATTTTTTGTAGATTGGCAAATTCCGCACTAAGGAAGACCGTGCAGACGCCGAGCTGCGGCAACTCCTCGGCAGCGACATCTCCGACGTGGAGAGCATGCAAGGGACCCTCCCTTGGCGGCGGACCCGCCGCGATTCCAACCGCTCCTTCCTAGGCCAAGCCAACGGCAACCTGACTGATGGAGACGACGAAATTTTAGAAAGTCTCGTCAAGACTGCCACTAAGGGACCCTCCAGGACGGCGCCCCGAGAACGAAAACGGACGAGACACGCCGACAGAAAGTCATGTAAGTAGAAAATTTGCTACAACTTGTACAAAGTTGTAATTGGTGGAGTAGAATTGCTGGTATATTTTTATATTGTGTTGAAACAGTGAAACGTTCTCGTACAAGAGAGAACAATCCTTTCGGTAGCAGAGATTCGCCCTAAATGGCGGTATGTGGATTGAMTGAGTGGCATGTGCATGCATTTTGTTCAGTTTTGTGTTTTTTTTTTGCATGTTTTTTGCTACATTTTTTTTTTTTTGTAGGAGGAAACAGTAATAATTTTTTTGTTTTTTAGTGAGACGAACTCTGAAAAACGGCCTGTCAGAAGAGGAGAAAAAGCACCTGTCGGCCTACATCAAAGGCTACTAAACCCGTCCCTGGTGCCAATTCCTGTCTAGAGAATTTTACATTTTTTTAATTTATTTAGCGCATCTGTGAGATGTTAAATGTATACTATTTACAACTGACTTTGTTATGTGATAAAAAGTATGGCTGCTCACTCATCTTGTTGTTTTTTT
>NW_025400975.1:5607-6516 GCF_015345945.1 Tribolium madens
CAAAATACCACAAACAAATCAAAGAATTTTATAATGTGGAAAATATTCCAGTTAATTGAATTTTTTTTCTCCAAATTTAATTTTTAAGGTCTCACTGCCATATGCTAAAAATGTTGTACAATATCAAAACATTAAATGAAAGCGTATTTAATTATTTATAAAATTCTTTTTTAATCAATTAAAAATATTTTCTTTTACGCCGGCCCTAAAACTTGGCACACTCTGTATTCTATTTTATTCACTATCATCTTTTTTAAAGAACAGAAAGCCAATATCAAATTTTAAAAAACATGACATGGTATAAAGTTGAGGTTGGGAAGTAGTCACTTCGTTATCAGTTTTCGGGTTGGAAAGTGAACATTTCCCATCCTGAACTATATTTTCATATTAATTGATAAATGAAGTTGAAATGTCATAGTTTCCAACTTTTCACATGCAAGATAATTTGATTATTAGGTACTTTATGATTGTGAATAAATTGTATTACATACCAAATAAAAGTCTACAATTGTGTTAGCCAAAAAAAGGAATAATAATTTATTTATAAAGTAAAACGAGAATTTTCAGTTTTAACTATCACATCAGCAAAAGACAAATACGAAATTTTTTTGGAGAAAAAAAATTTTTTTTTGGAGTCGAAAGCTGCCAAAACCGCGAAAAGAAACATTTCTTTAACATATTTTTAACCAATTTAGAAGTGTATTGCCCTTGCAAAGTTTCTTTCATCATTTCATAATTTTTTTCTTGTTTTAGGAGCTGTTAAGGGCCCGCAAGTAAACCTTGATGCACATGGTTTAAATGAAATTTTCAAAATTGTGAAAATTTGTAGTTTTATTTTTATAAAGTTAGAAATTGGTAAACGAATTCGCCTTTTTTACTTATGCTAATTAGAGGTTAAAATAAAAGTAC
>NW_025400975.1:6616-8632 GCF_015345945.1 Tribolium madens
ACGAAAGTAAAATTTAATTTCTAATCTTATTAAATGTTTGTCAAAATCAAAATTCTTAGTATTTTTTTAATTATTCTTTGTTTATTTTAGACGCCGGTTTTCATTCATGAGAAAATAAGATTTTCAATATTAAAACTAATAAAGCGATCAGTAAATTATTCAATTTTGATCAGTATATAATGATAATGATCAGTATTTAATTAATTTTTGCAAAGTAAAAATAATAAGTGCTAATAGTCTAAGATCCGAATTAGGGTCGACCTTCACCCATCTGCTTACCGGATGAAACTTATTTTTTTATCAAATTTAATATGCAAAGGAATGTATCGCGAATGGGTTACCTAAAAAAATATGTTCAAGGATATGATTTATTAAAAATACAAAAATTAATAATTTTTTATTACTTCACCTACTTGCTTACCAGAAAAATTAAATACCAATGGCAAGTATGAAGCCTAAGGAGTATGAAAAAATTGGGTTGCCTACCTTTTTCTGTTCACTACTATTGGGTTGTCAGGTATGAATAGGTGAGTCGATGAAGTAATTTGCACCGATCTGCTTGCGCAATCAATTATATATGAAAATAAAGATAATTTTATTGCGAACACGGTGGTATAAGGATGCCTGCGAAAAAACGTTCATGAATGAGGGTTGCCGAGCTTTAAAATTGAAAAATCGGAGCAAATAAAGATGTGCGACAGAGAGGTTAAAACTCAGTGGGACGTTGGAGAAAACTTTGAAAAAATTTGGAAATACAAACTTATTTTGTTAACTTCTTCAGTTCTCATTATTTTTTAATGTTTTTATGTTGGACACTAAATAATAATTGTTCCATAACACAAGAATGAATAATTATATTTTTAAATATACTATTAAAAGAACTAAAACTCATCAAAAAATCAAAATTTGTAGATTAACATTTAAAGAATTTTCAGTCTTGGTTACATAACAATGTATGGCCCCTGCGCAAGAATGATTTACACAAAGGCTGGAAATTCTTTAAATTTTATGTTGTTTTACTAATTTTGATTAGAGTTACTGAGCGTTTATTAATAATATTGGTTAAAACCGCATCCCGCTATCGTCTTTTGTTTTCGACTTATAGACAAAAATTGACATTTTAGCGAAATCTAAAAAAATTCATATCTTCGTTATTATAGAAGATACAGGCACTTTTTGACGTAGAATTTAATAATGTAGTTAACAATTTTTTTCAGTTGTTTGTTTAGCCGTAATAAAATAAACTTGTATTTTTTTAAATGGGAATCATAGATGGCTATGTCATTTTTAAAAAGCTTGTTAAAAAATAGCTTGCTAAAAAATATATATTTATAACAAATTATTATAATACATTTTTAGCAAAAAATTATCTTTGATTTTTGTTCGCAGTTGGCCATGAAAAAATGTTGCATCTTCAACTAAAAGGATTTAAACTAAATTATATTCAACCAGTGTCACTAATGAAAGAGTTTTCTAAGTACTAAGTAATGAAGAAAATGCAAAATAAATTGTAAATCAACTTATTGGCGACTAATAACATTTCTTTGTTTTTAAACAAGCTAACATTACCATTGCAACTTGTAGTCATACATAGAGTGTTGTAAAAAAAAACGCTTTAATTCTTCAATAAAATATATTTTATATGACACAAAAATGACGATATGGCTATTCAAATACCCAAATTCCGTCAATGTGGAACGTTATCCTACCTCCATTGGATCATCAAAAAAATGTTTTTTCTAATTGTGTTGACTGTTGACACATTTGTGTTTCCTATTTTTGGATTTTTTAAAAATATGTAATAATTTTGTTATGAAGCGCTCGCATATTTGTTCAATGCTTCTAACGTATCCTATTTTTTAAATTTTTATCTATTTTTTCATCTATTTTACAGTTCACAAAACTCTTATTGATTATTATTTACACATTTGGAGTGAAATAGTTTTTCCATGGCCAACTATTATCACACAAAATATGTATTTCACTTTTTAAGTATAGTTATAAAAAAATATTTTG
>NW_025400975.1:8732-11043 GCF_015345945.1 Tribolium madens
TAGATTAGAGAGTTATGTTAAATTGCCTCTGGTTAGATTTGGTCATTTTAATTCCTAATAATAAATGGTGTTTATTAGGTATTACCAATAATATTATTTATTTAATTATTTAATTTTTATTTATTTAGTTTTTAGTTTCAGTATAAAGTTGTGAATTTTTTAAAATATTTTTTTATTTACTCAATTGAAAGTAAAATCGGTAACTGAGCTTCACTTCAAACTGAATATACTGTTAAATATGAAATGACGTTTATAATGGAAAGAATTTATTGTTGTGGTTTATGGGTTCAGCCTCTAAAGTATTAGGAGGACAATCTTTTCTACGCTGATTGTACTTCAACTACACCACTTAAATGGTATGTTCGAGTGAATTTGTCAATTTGGCATTGACAGTAAAATTATTGTCGTCTTTTTGGTAAAATTTGCAAATATTTTTTGTTTGTTGCTTGATTTATGGTTAGTCATTAGTTTCTTTTAACAATTTCTTACGATTAAGTAACCTTTATGAAATCAGGCATAAATGTACTTGTGTTATGTTGTGTTATAATAGTRAAAAACCATGAAATAAAAATACAAAATTGTGTGATTATTTTAGATATTTGAGGTAAATATGAGCGTTGTTTAAGAAGTCCATTATTTCATAAAGTAATTAACAGTACAAATTGAAATCGACGCCTTATTATGACTCCCACATAAGTGATTTTCTGGTTTTCATAAGATCAGAATAAAAGCTTCTTAACGTCTCACATTACAAATCACAAAATTAATTCGAGTTTCGCGTTAAACCTGAAGACAAACTGCCCTTTCCCCTTAATAATTAGACTCGATCATGGTACACGCAAAACAATATTTAGGAAATTGTACACACGTCTATCAATTAATCCTCYACGGCGCGATTTGTTAAAGCAAGACGTGCATGCCATTAATTTGTGTTAGCCTCGACCCTCACACAATTCTTACACTTTTTTTCGCGTYCTCCCTCTTCTMCAGCTCGTTCCAGCCTCTTAAGCACGAAACTTTTCTGATAAATATGTGGTTTTGAAACGCAACCGCGATAAACATCGCATTTATTGTAGCCAAAAAATAAACAAAACCAAGACGATGCTATTATGCTCCCACATGTTGGCGGAGAATCCAGGATTTGGCTCATGACGTAAGCCGATTAAAAGGGTTGAGTCAATGGGAAGTGAGTGAGGTCTGGGACAGGGATACCACAGCGGGGGCGGCTGATGGGATTATAGGGGTGGTGGTGTTTTAGACAAACTTTAGTTAAAACATCGCAATAAAAAATTAAGTTACCCTGTGGTTGTTCACCCATGACTAGCTTTTGTTTAACTAAAAAATTAGATTTTTTGAAGTGTCTAAATCTTGGAAAATTATCGTATTATGGCAGCACGCTCGGTTTTCAAACTAATTACTAAAACGGTAAGTGAGTTCCAAACACGGAATTTGATCAGAAAACACAATTTTGTGCTTGTTTCAAGCGTTATTTCAACGTTTGAAAGAAAAATTTTGACAAGACGTGTCAAGATAATTTTTTCCTCAATTTTAGTGTTCCTACACCTTAAATCCATCATATCCATCTACAATTTCTTCGGAAAAATACTGCCGAAAAGGGCATAGATCATACTCGCAACCTCCCAAACACCAGTTCCGGCGAAAAACAAGAGAAAATTTTTACCAGTTGCGAAAACTGTCTAAATCCTTGCAGAATCTGAGAGGTGACAATAGAAATAATTACAACTGTTTTGCATCGTTGGTTTTCAGAAAGTCGGGTCAAAGAGGAAGATTTTGAAGAGTTGGACGTTGAGGAAGACAAATCTAACCGCTTCAATGCTGCTCCTGTGACAATAGATACAAGTTTTCGGGAAACGGCCAAAGAATTCAAGGAAAAATATGTCCCTGAAGAGAAAAACGATGAAGGGTATCCGATCTACGAGTTGGCTGAATGCTCTCGTAGCGAGGAAAATTACTACGACGTTCTTAACCATTTGAAGAAAATGGAAGATATCAAAGTAAATCGGTTATTCTCCCACTTGCAACCGTGTAATATAAAACCGTATGGCTCAACTGATAACCTTTTCTACCCGGAATTTTACAAGAAAAAAGTCAAAATTGTGTATCCAGGTGCTCCCAAAACCGGTGAAAGTGAACCAAGTCGTCGAAAGTTTGACGGAATTCAATACAAAGAATTTAGTAGTTATAGACTGCAAAAGAAGGAGTCTGCTGGACATGAAGAAGGAAAAAAAATAACTCTTGGTGAGAGAAGCTCGTCTAAAATGATCAATAAAAAGAACTACAGTACTTCCTG
>NW_025400975.1:13125-16337 GCF_015345945.1 Tribolium madens
CATCTCCAACCTCGAAACCCTATAATTCCGGAGAAAGAAACTTTTATCACTCAATATCCCACAGATGAAGTTATTGATTATTCGGCCAAAAGGGGCAGAATGTACTACAAGACCCGGAAAGACGATATGGAATATCGTGACCAGAAAGAAGAAGAGGAGGAAGAATGTAGAGAAGAACAAGAAAGAGCTATTTGTGAGATTGGAAAAGATGGAAGTGCAAAAGTCGACAAACCTTTAACTTTGTGGGAAAAAATTGTTAATTATTTCAAGGCAAGGCCTTGCCCTAGCCCTGAGGAGTTTAGAAAGATGAGATTGAGGGAAGATGCAGAGAGAGCTGCCTCAAAGGCTGGTTTATGCTTATATGACCCTAAAGAAATGTTGAGAAAGAATGAGAAAGAGTTGCCAAAGGTAATAACGGCGTCGTCGGTGAGAGACGAATGTCAGAAATAAAAGGGAAGTAGAGAATTATTTGTATTTAGTCTTTTTGTTTTGAATATATGCTCTCAGATAACGTAGGAGTTTTATTTTTGATTGGTTTGGTCTGAGTGGGTAAATATTTGCGAGAAGTAGCTTTCAATTTGTAATTTTCCTTAACGTTCGTCTGAAATAAGAATTTTTCCGATGAAATAAAACATTTTAATCTGTTTGTATACAAGTCGCGGCAAGTTTCCCGCAGAGTAATTCGCTTGGTGCGGCTGTTGTAAACTTCCGGGATTGATAAATTGAATTTTAAATCCTTTGAGGTTATGCAGTTGTAAATAAAATAAGGAATAAGGCCGATATTGGTTCGGAATCTGATTGTGTTTTGAATTAGTTGAAGGAGGGATCGATCCCTGGGATAAATATTGTTTGAATTGTTTCAACCGTTCGTACACTTACTTGCATTAAAAAGTAAAACGGGACAGGTTTCTCTGCAAAGGGGAAACCTCAATAGATATTTTACAGTAGAAAAACTGTCACATAAAAGATTCATTGCTCGGGTAACTTCTCTACAAATGCAATAGAATCTCAAATGTTGCAAAAAAGAAAACTTGGCCATAAGTCGGAGGATAAATAACACAATAGACGGCCCAGGAGTACCGCTTCGCATCGATTTCTCATCCCGATAATTTCTCAAACTCGACATCTCGCAAACTTAACGAACTAACACAAATATGATGGCTTCTCGCTACGTTAAACTATTCAGAGGCTTCTGAGGGGATTAACAGATCAATCCGTCATTTTTTGCAAAAGATTCGGTTGCTAAACTCAGAAATACTGTTATGATTACACGTCGGCTGCTGCTCTGCTAAATTGGACGTTGGTAAATTTTAATAATGGTAATGAAACCCCGAAAGTTTGAGCATTCATCACCAAACTATAAACTGCAATCTCATCAGAGTAATAACGATAATGTGTTAAGTGATGGAGATGGCAAACATCGGTGTGCGCTCCTAAGAAAACAACAGGATCGTAACATAGTAAGCAGTGAAAGGGCAAGACGCTCAGTGTCGAGGGCTTGAGGTTAATGCCAACTTTTGTTAAGTTGTTATTCCCTAATGGGCAGTCATTGGGGCACAATGTAATGCCTTACATCATATAACTTTGCGATTACGGCCCCATCACGAAGGGTTGGCAAAAATTTCGGGCAGGAATTAATTTTAGCGTCAACTCGAAAACGAGAGACAAGTTTTTCAAGAAGTAAAACAAACACTGGGATGACGGAATAACTCCACAGCATAAGAAACTTGACTAATTCCAATAATTCTACAGGGTGTTTGTGGATTGCGAGCAAATATTTTAACCAATAAGAGAATTTGTTATGAAAAGTCGAATTGAAGACCAAACAAATCCCGAATCCAAATTTTATTTTTACAATTTCCCCCCTATGATTTTCACGAGCTGTTTAGTGTGTCTGTCCTTGATAGTTGGAAGTAAAAATGAAAATAAATTACATTGAATGTTGACCGTGAAAGTTTTTATACAGAARAAAGGAAACTTTTTGTCCAAAAAAATTATCACTTGTTTACACGTGTCAGTTTAGTTAGTCGTTAATGCGCTTTCGGGTGAATTTGAAATCAAATTGTCAATTAAGTCATTATGACCAATTACTCAAACGCCAAATTAACTAGTGTACGGACATCGCATTTCCAAGACCGATTTTCACTAAATGTTTGGGCAAAGATCATTGAAGATCACCAAATTGGACCCCACATAGCCGTTTATCTGGATTTTTTGGAAAATGTGTTGTTCGATCTGGTGGAGGACGTGCCCATGGCGACACATGCGGTATTTACAAGTGGAGCTCCATCAGATTATGTCAAAGGATTGAACAATCATTTTCCCTAGAGATGGATTGGTCGCCAATGACCACCGCGGACACCAGATTTAATTACGTGTGTTTTTTGGTGGGTTCACATGAAACAATTAGTGAATTAGTGTACGCAGCTCAAATTTATACCTTCGAAGGGCAAGCTTCCCTAGCCCGAAGARTACAAGAAGTGTGCATTGCCAACGAATGACCACATTTCGAGCAATTTTTTATAATAGCAAGTATTGACCCACTGATCACCCAAATGTAGCAATAATTTTTTTGTCTTTACGCTGTTTACGTTCCAAAGTTTTTTCTTATGAATGATTGTAAACATCGTATTAAGACATAGGCGGGGACGGGTTTTCAGCCTCAATTTATTTTTAATTTTCACTCAGAAATGACGTGCTTTCGACAAAAGTTGGAATAACGAAAGTTGTTTGTTTTGACGAGTCCTATTAGTGGTTAAAATATTTGCTCGCAATCCTCAAACWCCCTGTATGTAATCTAAAGWTATTTTCATTAACTCCAAATACTTCTAAACAATTCTATGTTTTAATTAAATAAAAAYWATAAYTTTTATTAAGAAGAAAAAGCAACACTTTAATAGCGAAATATTTTYATGGCACTCCTCGACGTGCTCGTCGGGCTCTAAACTCGTCAGTTGACGTTGATGTTTTTACTAACAATCAGAAATTACGATTGTTATCGCTATTGTTATTTACCTCAAAGAGTGAAAATATTTATCAAGCGTAACAGACATTGACAGGAGTTGTAAATGGCACACCGCACTTTTCAGGCAGAAACTTCCGAAGCTTCGTTGTTAAATTTGATCGAATGTTTAGGATGTCGAACTTTTTGCTTTAAAGTCACGTTTTATGTGGTCAATAAGAAGCATTTCCAGTCGGAAACAATAGAGTA
This sequence comes from Tribolium madens, assembly GCF_015345945.1. Lineage (NCBI taxonomy): Eukaryota > Metazoa > Arthropoda > Insecta > Coleoptera > Tenebrionidae > Tribolium > Tribolium madens. The sequence continues at coordinate 16,337 of NW_025400975.1, forward strand.
G
>NW_025400975.1:16437-17617 GCF_015345945.1 Tribolium madens
AACATGCAGAATTGAATGCATTACGAACGTCAAAAGTAAGAAGGGCGCACCACTTCTTAGCCTTTGTACTTCCTGAATTGGCCTCTTTGGCAAATTCCATCACTTTATCTATCGCATCAAGTGTTGATTTTCCTTCTTGGAAACCGAACTGTTCTGAGCTCAGTCRACCACTTTCATCAATTTCTTGGCGCAGTTTGAGTAGTATCAACTGCTCAAACAGTTTCGCCACTACATTCAAAAGACATAGCGGTCGGTAGTCTCTAGGACTACTGCCCTCCTTTCCAGGCTTTGTTAGCAATACCAATCTGGCTTGCTTCCATTCTTTTGGGAAATTTCCTGCATGCAAGAGGTTATTGTACACCCTCCGCATCAGTTCCCCTCCCTCTCCATTAGCCACAGCCCTAATCACTTCAACGGGAATGTTGTCAGGACCAGGAGCTTTTCCTAGCTTTAGCTTGCCAACTGCTCGCTTCATCTCAACTTGAGTAAAATACTCGATTTCGCCGTCACCGGCGATGTTCCACTGCATAGTGTGGTGCTTCGGAAATAGCACATCCACTATGTGTCTCTTGTCTGCTGGTCTGAGAGCAGCTTGTCCACCTCCCAGGCCCAGTATTTTTGTTACAATCTGGTAGCCGAAACCCCATTGATCCCTTTCAAGGTCATCAAGGAGCTCGTTCCATTTGACTTCTTTAGCSTTCCGGATGAGTGTTCGGTAGACTTTACGTTTTTCTTTGTAGATTTTGTTTGCCTCCGGCATTTCTACACTATTACGTCTCGCATTAAGGCGCATTGCTTTCCTTCGCGCCCGATTGCATTCTACCCTTGCCTTAGCAATTTCGCTATTCCACCAGTAGACACTGCGTCTCCTAGAGCCACCATCCGGTTTACGGCGTAGCAAATTTTTGTCACAWGCCTTTTTAATAGCTTCGACCATGTCCAAGTAGCTAGGTGTCTCATTAGCTCGCATTTCTTCCACAAAACTCCGGCCTAGAGACTCAGAGTTCATACCCTTTATCCGCCAGCACGGATTTCTCGAACTGACACTAGCGGAAATGTTTCTCCTAGGTCGACGTCTGTTGTCTGACTCGATTTCGAATGTTACATATTGGTGGTCGCTAAGAGTTTCTTCCTCTTCGACTTTCCATCTCTTTATCCTTCTCGCTAAATTAGTTGAGCT
>NW_025400975.1:20827-165950 GCF_015345945.1 Tribolium madens
TTTGATCCAATTTCAATTAGGATTTGCCAGTTGAATCCAAGTTATCATCTTGTGTCACTCTGACATCAGTGCAGAGAACGATTATTAGTGCCATTCAGTTCTCGCGGAATGATAGAGAAATTAGAGAAGTCTTTTTGGTGTAAACCCAATACAAAATGTATGAAATAATGAAACATTAAAGGTAGGCAAACAGTTTTTTTTATAAATCATAAATTGCTTGTCAAAGCACCATCAGAGCAACATAAGATAACTTGGATTGCAAATGCAAATTGTAATTAAAATTAGATCAAAACGTAAATGAAATTTGTTTTTTGGGTTGCATCGCCAGATCGTCAGGCTCATTATCTTATCTGAATCGCCCTGTATAAATGTCCTACACAACTTTTTTTAATCCTACCATTTAAGGTCACTAATAGACTTTTTCAACTCGCTAGAACACCCTGTATAAGGTTATTCATAAATATAAAGCAATATTTGAAACTGAAAAATAACCTATAAAATGTTGTTAATTTATTTATTAATAATAACGCGTGTCCGATCTCTATTGATAAGAATTTTACAGCCCTCGGAATGTGGGTATAGAAATTTATTTTTTTGTAATATCTTTGTCACCATTTGACCAAATACAATATTATAAAATTTGGAATAGCTACTTGCGAGAACATACCCTTTAGGCTAGTAATTGCAAAAACCGGATACATCAACTCAATTTCCGGTTTTAGCAGTTGCAGGTCACATGTTTGCAGAATAAGCCCTAATGTTCTATATTTACTTTTTTAATTTCACCATTTAAAAATCACTAATCGACTTTACCAACTCGCTGGGACATTCAGTATGTTGAAGAATATAAAAAAGAATATAAAAAAAATCTAATCTTTAATTTAATTTGTACAAAAACACAAGTCATTAAACCACAAAAACAAAATAACTCAAAAATAATTTTGAATAGTTACTTAATGTAATATTGGATGTAGGTTATTAAAAAAGTAGCAAATTCTTGAATTTTTTGTTACGTCATTGTGGACGTTACGCACGATTACGAATATAAAGTTATAGATTTATAACGAAGTAGCACCGTTACACGTGAATAAATATTAAGAATTTATAAAAATAGACGTCATATTGTTAATTAGTTGAAAAATTTATTAGCCATTATTTCTATAAAGCATGAAGATCGTTCGTGATCAATTGTCCACTCACTCAAGGTCCGCAACTTTCGTCATACTTTCTTTCGCAGTGTCGCATGTTTGTTGCACCTTCCTATTGGATAAATGAATAAAGATTTACACAGTTAATAGCCGGTGACGTAAATCAGTCATCATAAGTCCATGAGGAACAAAAATATGTCTCGAATTATTTATTGACATATTAAAGTTTTACAAATTTGGATGTGCTTTAACATTCTAAGAGTTTGTTATCGTGAAGGATCGACCGTATCAGTAGAGGACATACGAATATATGAACGTCTAAAATATTTTAGGTCGAGGTTTATTGTAGGTTTTGTTGTTGCTTTTTTATTTATTTAAGTGTTTGCCGATCTTTTATGTACTACATCAGATAAGATCAATGGTCAATGATCAATAAGAAGAACTCCGTGCAGGGTACAAGTATCTATCGCAAAATTTGAAATGAATACTTAATAAAACACTTATATTTCATTTATCCCCCATCAACTAAATTTAACAGTACATAACAGCTTTTATATTTTTTAAATATGGTTGTATTCACAAACTATAGCTTTATTCTTTTTTTCTAAAGTTAAAAGCTATCACAACACTTTATAATTTATATCGTGATAAACTAGGTAAGTACTAGTAACTCATTTTAACATTTACTGTTGAAAAATGGAGTTTTAGGTATAAAATTTTTAAAATTATTGTTTTATTCAACAATAACAGATCTTTTTTCTCCTTACTTATTCTTATTATTTATTTCCGCAAGAAGTTTTTACTTTTCTTGAACAAATGTAATATCACAACAGAACAATTTACGAGTTCGTGAATACAATAAATGGTTGATAACGCTAATAATTGAGACATTGTTAATGATAAAAGACTTAGATTTTTTTTGATTTACCTCTACTCGTATTTGGGTGGAGATTCATGTGCATAGGAAACTTAAATTATTTAATACTTATAAAACAAGAGTTTTGTTCAAGTAAAAACATAATTCTTGTTATTTTCCCATTGTTTTCTGAAAACATCATTTTCATTTCTTAATTATGCAACTAAATAATTAAAAATAAAATAATTGAAAAAGTAGCTTGAATTTGTCGGCGTAACGGCTCTAAATGTTAATGGTTAATTAATTGCATTTATATTAATGTTAGTTAACTTTAAAATCAACTTTTTTAGAAATACCTCTTTTGGACTTTGTTTAATTTAACTACGAGCCCTTTAAATGTTTTTTTGTTCAAATTTGGAATCCCTAGTCTAAAGTTTCATTTATAAAATATTGTTCTATTGACACATATCACCACAATCTAACAGCGTTAATGCAAGACGTTAATTTTGGTAATTTTATTTTCTTATTGATATTCTTATTTGCCGAGTAAAAGACACATAAAATAAGACAATGCGGCAAGTAACTACAGGATGCGCCAGAACTCGCGCCTCAGACAAAAATGCTAGAAACAATGTTAAAAAAAATATATCTAAAAAAATTTCTAAGTTATAAGAGTTTAAATTTTGCACTTTATTTATTTTTGTTAGAAAAAGCTATTAAAGGGGAAACAAGAAAGCTGTATCCAAAATTGTAACTCTGTTTAATGTTATTTGTAACTTTTATTGTCAAAATTTTTGTATCTCTACTAAATAATTATAAAAAAACATGTATAAGATCATCAGTATCATAAAATAGATATAAAAAAATGTCAAATGTCAAAAAATAAATGTCAAAATTTTTTGACAGATAGAATTTTTTTAAACATTTTTTTCATGTCCCTGGTATCTTACTTTACTTGAAAATTTTCTCTAATAACATTAATTAAATGAATTTGCCTAAATCTAAAGGAGTTGTTCAAAGTGACTACCATGCAAAACTAAAAAAACTAGAGCCAAAATAGATAGGGTATTTTTTTACCCTAAACCCCATCAGTTTTGGACGGCCCTGATTAGAAATTTCGACATTTGATGTTTGCATTTGTTTAGGTGTATAAAGATTATCATCTGTACCAAATTTTGTAATTTTATCTTAAATGGTTTCTGAAATATTAGCAAAAACCTATTAGCCCCCTGTGAAAGGGTGTAGCTCCCATACCAAGCATTTTTCGATACATGTTTATAGAAAACTTTTGTCTTAGAATTGAATATCCTATCACATCTTTAAGTTTGTAACAATAAAAACGGAACATCCCTGTATGTATGTCCCTAAAAAACAATTGGATGTTTGAAGTCGTATTTACACAACTCAATTTTTACAAATTTACACAGGGAAGTGGCCATTATGAATTGACCGCGACTTTAGATGTATTTGTTATGTTTGCAAATAACAATAGTCACATTTAGCATTTTAATAAGTAATGAACAAATTTGTTTTATCTATTTTGTCTATTTATGCTGGATATACTCGTAGTATGTTGTATAGAAAAATCGTTTTGCTAAGACCTACTAAAAATTTTATGACACATTATAAAAGATTAACCAACAAAGGCTTGAATTTGTAACCTTCCATTAATGGCACGTTCTTTTTCAAGTGTTGCTGCACTCAACAGGACTAAACAAAGCCGTATTTAAAACCAAAGTTGTGGTAGAGTTTTACCAAGCTATTATAAAAAAAATAGCCTTATTATAGCTAAATCAAGGAAGCTTCTGACAGCAGTGATTAATGACTCATTAATCACTGCCGTGATTAATGGGTATCATTAATCACTGCTGTGATTAATGGGTATTTTTAAGATCGAGCAAACAGACGTATAAGGGGTACATTATACAATAGTCGTGGATAAAAACTATTAAAATATTTTAAGTATTTTTGACAAAAAGAAAATTAATAATCCGGTCCTATTAAAAATTGACCTGTTTTTCTGATTTTTCGGTCCGGATGTCAAAATATATGTCAAAATTGTTTGACATTTGACATTTTTTTATATCTATTTAATGATACTGATGATCTTGTATATGTTGTTTACAATTATTTAGTAAAGGGACAAAAATTTTGCCAATAAAAGCCACAAATAACATTGAACAGAGTTACAATTTAGTATACAGCTTTCTTGTTTCCTCTTTTAATAGCCTATAGCAAAAAAATTTGGAAAATTCTTTTTCCAACAGAAATAAATATAGTCAAAGTGCAAACTTTAAACCCTCATAACTTCGAAATTTTTATAGATAAAATTTTTTTAACATTTTTTCCATGTTCCTGGTATCTTACCTTATATGGCATTTTTCTCTGGGCGCGAATTCTGGCGCACCTGTATAATTGGTTAAAAAGTGTGACCACGATCGTAAAATAGACATAATTTGTAAGGTTATTGTGGGCTTTTCAAAATTGTTAAAAAAAAGTGCAGGAAACAAGTTAATAAGCGCCACATTTAAAGTACAATATGTTTAATAAACGTGGCAGGCAAGTGCTGTTTCATTTATTTAGTCCTCGAGGAGTTTTTTGTTTTGGTTTTACACTTGATGATGGGAAACATATTTTAACGTTTAAACAAATCTGCATCTTTTAGAATAACGTTCATGCTATCCAGTCAAACCTTAGCATCTATTAATTTTCACCTTACCGTCTTTTTATTAAATGATTGCTGTTATTGATCTTTATACAAAGTGCTACCTCGGCAAGACCTTTCAAAAAGACGTGTAAAAGAAGTGTTATTGAAGAAATGAAACCACAAATAAATAATGTTATAGTAAGTAACTTATCATCATTGTTTTAGGTAAGTTATTTTTCAGTTATCCAATTCTAACTAATAATGTAGCGATCAAGGTTGGTGTAAAATTTACAATAGAAGAATTTGTAAAGACAATCTTCCAAGATTTAAGAAAATGGCGTTTTTTACTTGGTCAGAACCCACTTCGTGTGCAGCAAGATTTTTTGAATAATAAAGAAAACAACAGTCACAATAAATACAATTTCAGAATCTATTTTTGTGGTAAGCGTGCACTTCGTAAACAGAGTAAATAAATGAATTTTTAAAAACTTTATATATTTGTATACTTATTTATTTATAGGACTGTAAAGACAAAATATACCAAATATATTTACTTTTTTGATTGCCAAAAACATTGAACGACAATCGAAACCAAAATATATTTTTTAATATTTAATTTAGGTAAAAATTCAAGATAAACAAAACGGAAAAAACAAGTTATTAACTAACACAACATACAGTATAAATCAAAGAAAACCATCTTAAAACACCGAAAAACTATGCACTAACGTCAAATTTTTTTAGAAACGTTGGAAATAGAGAAAAATTTGCTTTTGAAATTTGTGGTTAGCTGTCAACATGCTGCCAAGAGATGGGCAAAAAGTATCGATATTTTTCAAACATCGAATATTGGTCAAATACATCGATGTAAAAACATCGATTTAAAAATGTCTAAGTATTTTTTTTAAATATCGATGTTTTTACTTCGATACATCGAAATTGGTTTAGTTAATTATTTTAAATTATCTTTAATTTTTTTTTTAATTTTATAATTTCATTCATAAAATTTAAATTCGATGTATGGAGAATTCGATGTTTTTTTAACAAAATTAACGATGATGAAGTGATGTAGGTGGTTAACTTTTGTGTTTGTAGTTTGTATTTGTTTATGTTTTATGCAAGAATTGTAAAAAATATGTTTGTATTTGTATTTTTTTATGTTTCAAAAATTTATTATTAAAAAAATTAGTAAATGATTTTTTTTTCAATAAAAAACATCGATTTTTTTAAGTATCGATGTTTTGGGGCGATATAGGTATATTACATCGATGATTTCTTATTCGATCATCGATATCACAGAACATCGATATATATTTTTCGATGTTCCCATCTCTCATACTGTCAAACAGTGAATTAAAATTATCGCGTGAAGGCGTCACGGGTATAGTTGCCCTGCCTAACCACTCGCGATTAAGGAAAAACAATTCAATTCAACGATTTGTACGCATAAACACTAACATCTCATTTTAGAATGATTTAAGAAGTAATATACAATAATTCAACTTGCTTAGAAAAATAGTTTAATTTTTATAGAAGAATTTTTTGACATCTAGCTGCGATGCGACATACGTCTTTAACTTGTACCAACGCTTATTTGATTTTCCGGAAAACTTTGAGATAGCAATTTTAAATTTTGTATAATGGATTGAAAAATATTCCTGCCAAATTACAATCATTTATTTTAAAAAACAAAAGAATAACGAATTTCTTATCATCTTATCATTTTTAGCAGTTACTGAGAGAGTAAGTGATTGATTACGACGACGTGATATTAAAAAACGTAATAACATAGTGAAATCCAGTTCTACATAAATAGTTTTTGAGGGAGATGACAAGACGTTGTTTTAGGAAAAGCCAACATAAATCTACAACCACCAAGATATTTTTAGCAGGTGTTTGTTACTTTTTCTTAGTTTTGGGGGTGGTTAAATTTTTTTTAATATTAAAAATCAATTTTCAACTAACAGATTTACATAAATTGTCGTTTTTTCTTGATTTCGTCAAGATTTGATTTCATCAACGCCAATATAAATCTACGAATAAATATTTATTAAATTGCAAAAGAGTACTATTAATTTGTTGTATTTATTTATCGTCATATGGTATAATTAAATTTATAAATCTAAATAGCAAAGTAAAGTTTAGTGGTGACCAATAGGTATTTGTGTCGGATTACATGAATTTTCGATGACAATGGAACAACACCTACGGCCTTCGTTACATAAAAACAGTTTACAATTAAATTATCAGGAGCCAACGGACCATGAAAAATTTTAGCTCAAAAATGACAACACATTTCCAGAGAGGAAATGTAATCAACATGGCTAGAAAAAAATATGAGGAAAAGAAACGGTGACGATAAATAAAAAAGTTAATTCGTCTTTAGTCAACATTTTTTTTTTAAATTAACTTAATAAAGCACTGGTCACAGTTACATATCCCACCTGTTATTGGTTTATGCTGATAATTAGTTTCATTTATCAAAAGGAAATTTTTGGAGAAATAGAAAGATAAACAATCTTTGATCTAGGATTTCCATCAAGAGTAGGGATAAGTAAGTTATAAGCACGCTTTAGTTATATCTTTAAAGTCGGCTTGCAAAGGTATGTGTCGGGTCAGTAGTGTGTGCATTGCAAGCAAGATCATTAATTTGTTGTATAACTCAATATATACAGGTATGTTTATAAACACTCACATGTGGCATTTTTTTTTGCTTTCGTTTTTTGATTTAATTTAATTTTTTTTATTTTTTAATAATTATGTATTATTTATTCAATTAATTGTATTAACACTGATACAAAAATTAAATTCAGTCTAAATATATTTCAATTTATGGACTAAACAAAAAATTCATAAACAATTATAATTGAACATAAAATTTAATTGAAATTTTTTAACTGTTTTATGTAATACAATATCAAATGTAAGTTGTTCGTATTGAGATTAAAGCAAAGTGGAAAGTTTTTTCTTAGTTTGTTAATTTATGTAAACAATAAATTAAAATTTTTATATTTTACAATTTCAAGTTTAATCGTTTTTTTCGTCAACCTTCGCACCGTTTTTCTTAGCATCCAAAAACAATCTCGCAGTTCGATTATCGTGCAGTGTGTGGTGTTAAGACGGTGCTGTTAGTGTAAACATTAAAATTGTTCTTTCGGTCGGGCTTTTTCGAAAAATTCTGATAAATGAATGTAAGTAATCTCAGTTTTTTATCCTTTAAACTATTTAAGTCCCAGACAATTCAATAAACGTAAGTTTTTATTCTCTTCGTATTTAAAAATATTTGCTTATCTAAATCTTATTTATTAATTATTATAACTAATTAACGTCTTTGTGACAATGACAATTTCTTGTTTCTACTACTGACGTCAAAGTACTGTACTTGCATTTGGTGTTGCATTCTGTATAAGCCAATAATTGTTAATTTATTAATTAATGAAATAATTAATTGATTTATAACTATTTAGATTGGAAATAGCATTTATTTAATTAATTAATTTTGTCGGCGAAAAAATTTCCATTTTCTTTTTTGTTTTTTAGACGTTCTTTTGGTCCTCCTAATAATAATACTGCACTCTTGTGCATCTTATTATATTGTTCAAGTTAATAAATTAATTAACTTCCTGCAATTTGAACTGCAATTTTATTATTTAAATCGGGAGTGTTTTTAGACCGTTGACTTCTCAAATGCACAAATTAGATTAAGTTTCCCAACTAATAATAAAATTGGGACAAAATAAAAAACTATGAGAAGAAACGTAGACAACAACGGGCTAAATATATCTTATCTGCTGGTTCAAAATTTTATTTGTTTTTCCGTGTTTTGAAATTACTTTGAAATATCATTTGTTGGTATTTACTATTTAGTAATAGTTTTTTCGACTTTTCTAATTGTTCCGTGTTTTGAAATTGGTTAGAAATAGTTATCTATTCTACGCATTATCTCACCGAGTAGATTTTTAAACTACGAGTGTAAAGAGTGGTTTATCATCCACGATTTACACTCAAACGAAATGAATACAACATTTTATTCTTCGAATTAGACTCAATGAGGCTTAAACTTGCTTTAAATCTGTTAAAAATAATCTGACGTTTCATATTGAGAAATGCCAAACAGTTGTCAAAACTTCCTTACACGGGAAAAACCGTAAATTTTGACAGTATCGAAGAATAAAGTAGTTTTTTAGTAATAATAGTTTTTTTGTAATTTATTTTAAAAATAGAGAAATATATCTCAAAATGGTTAAAACAGTAGTGTTTGAATAACCATGAGGATGATCTTGAAATCTTTGAAGGTAATTTGCAAACGTAGTTAGTATTTATTATCAACTGATAAAGATATATTCTAGTAATGTGACACTGACATTTTCACCATATTTTAAAAAAGGAATTTATTGATTACATAATATTTAATACTATTTTACATAATACTATAACTTTTCAATGTTGATATACAGGTGTCGAAAAAAACGTTAAAATATTTCTTGGAAAGATTCCTTATCTCGAAATAAGAAAAAAAGTTTATATAGACCTATGTCCAGAAATACTTTCTGAGAGAGTTAGAGCTAAAATTCGTAATTATTGATAGGAATAAATTTATTGATTACAAAACTCATTGATTACAAAATAAATAGAGGATTATTCATAAATATGAAGCAATATTTGAACCTCAAAAGTAACTTATAAAATTATGTAAATTTAAATAATAACTCGTGTTTGATTTCTATTGATAAGAATTTTACAGCCCTCTGAATGTGGCTATAGAAATTTACTTTTTTTTTGTAATAACTTTGGAATCATTTGCCTAAATATAAAATTTGGAATAGGTACTTGCGAGAACATCTTTTAAACTAATAATCACGAAAACCGGATACATCTACTCAATTTCCGGTTTCAGCGGTTGCAGGTTACATTTTCTGTGTTTTTCCGTTTTTTTGGCCTCCTAGCACTATTTTTTTATTGCTTAAATCTAAAGAGTAATCAATTTCGATTAAAAAACGCATAACCTTTTATACCACTCAAATGGACCGTTTTAAAGATATTTTAATTTAAAGTGAGGACTACACAACGCTGAAACTGAAAAATATGAATTTTGAATAAGTGGTATCCACGGCAACTAATGACCAGCGTCACATAAATTCTTGCTAGGCATCTGTTAACTTTGACGATAAATTTTTGTGATTTTTTTTTATGAATTAAATGCTACGAGATCCATTTAGATTTATTCTAAGTTATGTTTGGAGTCTGAGGTAAACTCTTTTATTAAATATTTTCGATTAATCGTCTAATAATCGTCAAGTTGACAGATGCCTGACAGCAAAAGATGTTACCATGGTCATTTGTTGCCGTGGATATCACTCATTCAAAATTCATACTTTTTGCTTTCAGTGTTGTGTGGTTTTCACTTTAAATTAAAATATCTTTAAAACAGTTTATTTTCGTGGTATTAAAGGTTAAGCGTTTTTTATTCAACTCTATTGTTTTGACCAAAAAAAAATGAATGTTAAGAGGCCAAAAAAACGGAAAAACACAGAAAATTTGACTTGCAATTGCTGGAACCGTAAATTGAGTAGATGTATCCAGTTTTCGTAATTACTAGTTTAAAAGGTATGTTCTCGCAAGTAACCATTCCAAATTTTACAATATTTGGTCAAATGGTTCCGAAATTATTACAAAAAAAAAACAAATTGCCATACCCACATTCCGAGGGGTGTAAAATTCTTATCAGTAAACATAGGACACGAGTTATTATTTAAATTAACATCATTTTATAGCTCATTTTTGAGGTTCAAATATTGCTTCATATTAATGAATAATACGGAATATTTTTTTTTAATTATTTATTATTTTAGTTTTTGAATTTTAAGAGTTCTTAAAAAAAGATTGTAACATATTTCAAAATGTAATAGTATGGACCAAAATAAAGTCATAATAAATATGAACCCGTAAAGTAACGGTTTCAGAGATATCGAGAATTTATTTGCAATCTGTTGAAGCAATAAATAGAAGCTTTTAGTAAAAATTCTAAAAATTTTCACATTCGATACCTCCAAAACCGTTATTTTTCGGACCAATGTTTATTAAGACTTTTTTGTTTATTTTGGTTCATACTATTACCTGCTTAAATATTTTAAAACCTTTTTAACACTCTCTAGGTAGGACAAGTAATTAATTAATGATGACCTACTTTATAATTTGACAATAAGCAACAGTGATCATGATTTTATGACTTCATTGTGTTTTATAGTATTTTTTAGGAGTTTTTGGGACAATTATTTATTGAAATAAGAATTATAAGAATTATGTATTTTTACTAAATAATACAATTCACTAAATACAATAAAGTGTAAGATAAGAAAGCACAATCATTTGGCAGAAATAGTTATTTGTTTATCAGGGCCGCAAAATCTCGGCTAATGCATCGGCATGATAGAAATGTTGAAAAAATTTTATTTATAAGAATTTTGAAATTATGAGGGTTTAAATTTTACACTTTTACACTGTTCTGTCAGATAAATAATTTTACATGTTTTTTTCTGCACACTATTAGAAAAGAAGACAAAGAAGCTGCATCTTAAACTTGAACTATTTGTGGTTTTTATTGACCAAGACTTTTTTACTTTTATTAAATAATTATAAAAAAACAACAAACAATAAATAGTGATAAAAAAAATTCAAATGACAAAATTTTTGACATGTTCCATGTTCCTGGAATCTTATCTTACTTGACATTTTTCTCTGGGTTGCGAGTTTTGAAACACTCTTTGTATTCGGTACTATTTTTTATTTTTAACCACTTATTTTCGGGAAATGAATTAAATATAATACTCGGCTTTGCTTCATCCAGAAACAGCAACATTTGTGTACAAAAACTGTACTTTAGATAACTTTAACCAAAATGACTAAATTATGAAAAAAACTTAGGCAATTTTTAACAATTAAAGTACAAGGATTTTTTTTTAGCTTCGAGATTTTGCTATAAATTATTGTTAATATTAATGTTTATTTGTAGTATGGAAATGTCCAGCAATGCCCCTTCAAACAATGTCAAGCAGCCATGGTACGGGTCAAAGTCAAGTTGCGAAATGGACACAAAAGATAAAAGGTACATTTAGAATTGTCAATGCAAGATGTTATTAAGTATTAACGCCACCGATTTTAGAGTGTCAAATAGTTTAAATGGTGACCTGATTATTTAATTTGGTGACAAATATTCAGTTGTAGTAATTTGTGCTCATTGTTGACGATTTTTATCAAAATTTCAAATGACTTTCTATTTCTCTTTTGCAGCAATGAAAATGTATTTATGACTTTTCAGTCTAAAGATCCAATCATTTCCATTCCCATGCAAGAAAAACACCCCAAAAAAAAAATTCCAGGAAGCGGGGGTGGCCACGGACATGGTATTTCCGTTGAACATCCTACGTCGTAAGTACGAGGAGGTAATGACTTTCCGTTGATTACCTCTATTTTCCTTACATAATTCACTTGGGTTTTTTTATTAGCCTTGATAGCTCTGATACATTTTCTTCTTTTCTAAGGTATGGTGAGACCTTGATGCACCTTTTCAAAGGGAATGTCGGATCAGGGATTTTCGCCATGGGAGACGCGATCCGGAACGCCGGAATTCTCGTTGGACCCGGAATCGTTCTTTTGTTAGGGATCATTTGTGTTCATTGCCAACACTTATTGGTAAGCATTAAAATAAAATAAATGTTACATAACTGCACATAAAAGAACATACAATGACGGGACACTGAATTATTTGCCCATGGTTTAATTTAAGTGTCGAATAAGTTCCGTGTAACCTTGACTGATAAGTAATATCACACAACGTCAAACACTGGCGAAAATTACATTTGCAAAGTTTTTGTTTTTGAATCATCAGCAAACTTTGTTATTCATTTAATAAAAATTAAAAACTCTTCAAATAAAACACCTATGATTCTGAAATTAAGTTGGCAAATCTGATCTGATCTGAAATTTATAATTTATAAATTTGATCGACAAATTAACTAAGCCCGAATTATTTTGCGATCTATAACTATAATTAACGTTTAGTGTACAAAGGTAACAAAAAAATTGACGGTATAAAGTACTATTTTCTAGTCTAGATATTAGTATACAGGGTGATTCTTGTAAGGCCTACATTAGAAACTTTTCAACTTCCAGTGTAGCTACCATTTTGAAATTTTACACGCGACCAAAATCGACCATTCTTGATTCAACTAAATTATTTCCAAAAGGCTGAACATCCGACAGCGTTGCTAGCCCAAAGAAATTAAATTCACCAGATCTGAGCCGAAAAAGTTACCATACTTACATCTATTTTTATAAAATTACAAAATTATGTTTTCTAATACTGTCGAAGGTTTACGTTTTTACATAAATCTCGGAAATATGTACAAAAATGTGCTTAAACGCGCGAATAAGGCAAAAATAACTCAATTCTTGGTCTAATTCTATAGTTTTTTTGGCTTGTTTTTAATGAAGTTTTGAAAAATATTGCAAAAAGACTTGAAAAAGACAAAAATAATGTCTAGATTTTGTGTTTTTTTTAAGATTTAATACAAACTACGAGTAAATCGAGCAAAACAAGCTAAAATAATACCAATTTCAATGTATAATGTTAAATTTTTAGCTAGTTTTAACAAAATTTTTCGAAAATACTTTGTATCTATTTCAAAAACATATTTAAACACTTAAAAATAAAAAAAAAACACAATGTTTGTTCTAATTTAGTGAATTTTCGGATTCTTTTTAACAAAATTTTGCAAATTTTTTTTCTGGATTAGAAAACGTACTAAACGCTTCTAAAAAAGCAACAAAAATTTTGCAAAATGGTACGTACTAAAATGCTCCGAAAACGACCAAAAGAATGTAATTTTTGATCTACTTTGGTGATTTTTTTATTCTGTTAGATGAAATGTCATAAAAAAAACTAATAAAATCATTTTCTCAACTATAATTTTATTAATTAAAATTGGTGGCATTTCCTATTTTAATTTTGCTATTTTGATCAGCATGTAAAATTTGATAATATTGCATGATACGTCTTTGTATTTATTAAAAAAATCACAGCTCCTGAACTTTTTGTAATAACTGAATAATTTTGTTTATATTTGATACTCGAAGGTTTGAAGAATGCAAGGTAGTTTAAGATTGCTAACTGTCAAATTTCAAAACGAATATGATTTTTAGAACTTGATGATTGATAATCCCAAAACTGCTATGTAACTCGTTATTTTAATGGAATAACTATTTTCTTAAAGAAATCGATTTTTATGAGGACTTTTGATAATTCACTTGCATTTAACTTTTTAGTTTTAATATTAATTTAATTTCGTATGTTACACAGAGATAGAAAAAAACATTTTTGTACACTTTTAATTTAAAGGTTGTACATTATGCATAAACAAATCTACTTTNAAGACATTTATTTTTTGACATTAGACATTTTTTTATGTCTATTTAATGATACGGATGATCTTGTATATCTTATATATTGTTTTTTAATAATTATTTAGTAAAGAAAAAAAATTTTTGCCAATAAACGCCACAAATAACATTAAGCAACATTACAATTTAGGATGCAGCTTCCTTGTTTTGTCTTCTAATAGCCTGTAGCAAAAAAAATTAAAAAAATATTCTTCCAACAGAAATAAACAGAGTCAAAGTGCAAAATTTAAATTCTCATAACTTTGAAATTTTTATAGATAGAATTTTTTAACATTTTTTCCATGTTCCTGGTATCTTACCTTAGACGGCATTTTTCTCTGGGGCGCGAGTTCTGGCGCATCCTGTTTACATTTACCAAGTGTAGTTTAAAATTGAATTAATTTTTGTTTTTCTTTTTTTATATTTTTTGAAATTATTTTTAAGATGTTAAACAAAAAAGAAAAGTGCAAAGTAAGTTTCTTAACATGTGGTTATTAGAAATGTCACTCATAAAATAATTTGGGTAATCACACAATGTGGATTTACCAACCTACGTGTCATCAGCAGAAATACTTTAGTTATTAATGTTTGTCCATGTTCTTGCGATCTAATAACGGGATGTTAGCAATTTTGTTACAATTAATATTTAAAAGCAACCATTCTTGTAATCTTTAATGCTTGATTGATTTTTCCGCTTCAGCAAAACTTCAAAACTGAAGGTTTTATTATAAATAAACAATTTGTTAAAGTGAAACAATACTGAATTTATGAAAAATGTGAGGAGCATACAAATGAGTAATTTTTTGATCTTTTGATAAAATTAATGGCAATTTTATAATTGCCATAAAATCTCTTTGATACGAAAGTACTTCCTCGTACATACAAATTGACAATTATTTCAAAACACCTCTCTCAAAATAGGTAAACAATATAAATTTTTATAGTCTCTGAGGAAAGTTTCACTTTTTTGTCTCCTATGGCAGAAATCTATTGTTGCCACACGGGTGTGGTATGGCCACGAATAAAAATCCAGATAAAACTAGAACTCGTAATTACATGCGTTATTTTGCGAAAAATATCACCTACACGCAATCTTCGTGTTAATCAAATAATTATCTTAATAAATATTTCCTGGTGTGAATTTTTCTTCACTTTGCTTGTTTTAGCAATTTCATGTCTTTATAGCAAATTATGGTTGTGAACGGAATACTAATAAAGATATTGTATGGATCTCTAGGTCTTGCTTAATCAGAGTACTTGATCATGTTTTCCGCGTATTATACGTCATATCATATCATGATTGACAATTGATTTTTGTTCTCTTTTCATATTTTATTTGTGAAGTGAGCCAAGGCCATTCTCAAATAACAAAATAATGTTTTTTTATCAAAAACTTTTGTTTTCTTATTGTTATCATTTATTGTTTTCTTAACTTTCAATGATCTATTGAATTCTTCAATCAGTAATTAGTACAAGTTTTGTCACCTAGTAATACTTGTGATAATAGGTAAAAACTATTATTATTTTATCAAGACATTGTAAATTTTTTGCATGATTTTACACCAAAATTACACAATTGGATAATAAAGAGTTATTTACCTTGTACTTGAACAATTTTTTTTTTGATTTTGTATTATTTATTTACCTACTTGTTTTATAATAAATATGTATTTGATGTAACATTTGGAGAAGCTATTATGATTGCTAATTACTTTAAGGAAATATTTTATTTCTATGTTTATCGGTTACACAGGTATCTTTTGAAGAATGCATGAAAAACGTAGGTAAATTATTGTCAAGGTTTTTCCAGAATACTCAATTGAAGGGAAATGTTTAGTATAAAATTGTAGTAGTTAAGTACCGAAATAGTTAAGTGGACCGAATAGAGTTGTAGATAGAGAAAAAAATCCAACATTATACAGAGTGACTATAAATGATTGTGACAAAAGAAATATTAAAAGAATATTAAAAGAATAATATCAATAATTCTGGGTTGCCAATAAATTTAGTGTCACAATCATTTACTCTGTATAAATCATTAAAGGAACGTTTAAATTTGGTCAAAAATTATAATCATTTATTTTACTTTTATATTTTTTTTTACTTTTACTTAAAACATTGTTATATTATTTAAATCTTCGAATGCGAAATCAAGACGCAAATTTATATAAAACCTTTTTTTTTGAACACATGCCAAAATTTAATTTTTATTAACTTTGTGTTTTTTTTTTGAAACATTACGTTTTATTCTCAACTAAATAATGCCTGTTTAAAATCTAAAATTAAAATTAAATTTGTTGCAGTTTTAGTTACATGCACACACTTTTATTAATGAAGCTTTTATAAGATATTAATTACCTTATAGAGAATGCATATAAATGATTGTGCCAAGAAATTTATTGCTTACACTCAATTATCAGTTATTCTAGTTAAACCGAGTGACTGTAAACGACTGTGATTTTTGTCACAGTTTTGCTAGCAACAAACTTGAAATTTTAATTTGTCAACTACGAAATATAAGCGACACAGTTTTATACATTTTTGAGCCGTCACCTGAAATAATCTAATAATACAGACTAAAAGAATTAGAACCATTAATTCAGTTTGCCAATAGATTTTTTTTCATAATCATTTACTGTCACTAAGTAATTGGTATACGAATATTGCACTGTCCTAGTTACTGGTAAAAGACGAATTATTGCAACTTTTATTAATGAAGTTTTTATTATAAGGTATTAAATTTGTTTTTGTGGTTGCAACCAAATTACGTACACTTATCTATATATTAAAGTAAAAAAAAAACTGTAAAACTTTGTCATGCATTTTTGTTTTATTGTAAATAAAATATGTTACATGTTTTGTCTTTTTAACTATTTTTTTTATTACCTCTACCACAGAATATAAAAATGCATTTTTTGATAATGTTTTTATTTGCGTTGGTGACTAGAATGAATGTTTCAATTAGGTGCTTACAGATAAGATTAAGGAAGCTGAAGTATCGGAATATTACATTTTTTACTAATTAAACGCCTTCGAGTAGATAAATTAAATTCAAGGTTATTTTAAATAAGAATTGGGAACAATCTTTCATTCTTAGACACAATTTTTTTATCTGTATTATGCTCATTGTTCGTTGAAATTTTTAGTTAATTGTCAATATTTAATTATAATTAATAAAGCTTATGATTATTAATTTGTTTTTTCTTGTAATTTCAGTTATCAGCGGCCTTAAAAATGAAATCGATGAAAGAAGTTTCCGTCCCTCCAGATTTTGCCGAAACAGTGGAACTCTGTTTTGCCAGTGGTCCTCCACCAGTGCAAAAAATGTCAAAAATTATGAAAAGACTTGTAAATGTGTTTCTGTGTATAACCCAATTGGGTTTTTGTTGTGTCTATTTTGTTTTTATATCTGAAAACATTAAAAAGGTAATGGCACGTTTTTTTTTTTGCAAAAAATAATCTTAATTTATTTAGGTTTTGGATTACTATGGCTATGAGTTGGACGTCCATTTTCATATGGCAATAATCCTTCTGCCAATCCTTTGTACGTCTCTAATTCGTAACTTAAAATATCTTGCACCGTTTTCTACTGTTGCTAATGTCTTCATGTTGTTGGGGCTCATCATTACAATTTATTACACAACTCAAGATTTACCGGCGTTTTCAGAACGAAATTACTATGCGGAACTATCGCAATTACCGCTTTTCTTTGGGACTGCAGTGTTTGCCTTTGAAGGAATCGGACTTGTAAGTTGTAAAATTCTAGTTATTTTTTAAACGAAAATCACCAAGTCAACACTTTTTTAACCTTAGAATTTTTTTTAAAACAATTAATGTCTACAAACAGAATTCAGTGTTATTAACATTCACAGAAACACACTGCAAGTAAGTACAATGTTGTGGGCAACAATGCAATTAATAAAAAAGCATGAATTTACAGAATAAAAGCTATTTTGCAAAATACAAGCAGGAATTATAAAGATTGGCAATAAAATAAATTTTATGTAATTTGTCGAAATTAGCTTGAGGTTGATACATGTATGTTGTAATTTCTTCTTCAACTTTAGGTTTAAAATTCTTCAACTTGTTCAAAAATTTAATTGCGTATTTTTCATTCATGCTTATTTTGTATTCTCGTCAATTTCTTGCTGAAAATTAGAGTATCTTTAGCAAACCTTTATTACAAATTTTAACGGTACCTACTTTTAAAACTCAAATCTCTAATAAAAAGCATCCCAAAAACATACATTCTAATATTAGAATTTCAAAAACTGTGAATTTAGCTTCTATAACATCCTGATTTTAAATATAAATATACTTCTAAAATTCATTTTAAATAGATATGGGAATAATGAACACAAACACAATTTAAATCCGACATACCAAACTGTTAAACAGTATAATAGTGTTAAAATAAAAGTCTATAGTGTGTCGGGCTTAAACTGTGTTTGTGTTCATCTTTCCTATATCAAGAAGATCCAACAACAAGTAGTTTGAACAGAAATTTTTATTTTATTAAATTCTGTATTAAAGAATTTCTATAATGTATTTAAAAGTTTTGATTCTAGAATCTAGGAAATTTAAGTTAATTATTACAGGTTTAAACACGATTTTAGAAATAACTATGTAATTGATTTTTGACACTTTATTCTACCGGGTGAATAAAAAGTACGAAACCAATCGTTTTTGTATAAACTAATTACCTACTTTATGAAAAAAAATATTAGTGCAGTGTAAAGTACGTACTATAAAAATAAAATCGATTTTCAAGAATAAAATTTTCCGAAATTCTTTTTAGTTTTCGAGTTTAGCAACAAAAAAATTTAATTCCAATCTACTATGAGAATTTTTTTAATTAAAGATTATGAGCTAAAAATGTCTTCTAACTAGATAAAATGATTCTTTATCAAGTAGTTTTTTTAAATAAATTTTTAAAATTGCCTTCCAGCACATCACAAAGACAAAGATTTTCCCAACATAACTGATGCAGTTGTTTCATACATTTGGACGTAAGAGAACACGTTTATTTGTGCATATAATCAGCTTATAAAAGATTGTTCTCCTAAAAAACCGCGCGGACCCTTAGAGGCTGAACCCTTAGAGGCATAAACCACAACAAAAAATCTTTTCCATTGTAAACGTCATTTCTTATTGAACAGTATATTTAGTTTGAAGTATAGCTCAGTTACCGATTTTACTTTCAATTCAGTATGTTGCAAAATTATTTACTTGTATTCAAATTACAATACTTCTAGAAAGCGGAGGTGTTGCAGCACATTTTATTTTATTTTTAATACTTAATTCTCATGTCTGTCATAGAAATAGCCCAAAAACAAAACATTCTAGACTTTCAAAAACTTTACACTAAATTCGTTTTTAAGAACAGACGTTTCCATTTTTAGAATTCAGATATTTGTTTTCTAGCTTAAAATATGATGCTGTTCCTATTTTGCTTGTACATACACTTTTCACATCCAAATTTCCTAAAACCGTAACTGACAATTTCCTCTATTAAAATTACCAAATTAAGACTATTTGATATTTCTGTTTAAAAAAAACACACTAAATTTTTGATTTAAGGTCTTGCCGTTGCAAAACGAGATGAAGAAACCGTCTGATTTTAAAAAACCATTTGGAGTTTTAAATGTTGGGATGAGTGTAGTCACTATTCTCTACATTCTAATTGGTTCTCTCTCGTATCTAAAATACGGCGAATGCATAAAAGGTAGCGTTACTCTTAATTTACCAACGAGTGATGTGTAAGTTAAAAAAAATAATATAATTCAGAATATAACAATTTCATTTCAGATTAGCCCAGTCTGTGAAAATAATAATTTCACTGGGAATCCTTTTCACTTACGCTCTTCAGTTTTATATTGCTGTTGAGATCATGTATCCAAATGTCCAAAAACTGTTAGGACCTGTCAAGTATCCAGTTTTTGCCGAATTAACTTTTAGATCTGTTTTAGTTTTAATAACATGTAAGTGTTAAAAGTTTTTTAGTGTGATATTGACAGTCGAATTTTAGTTATCTTGGCGGAAGCCATACCATTTTTGAATCATTTTATTTCGCTAGTAGGAGCTGTTAGTAGTTCAACACTAGCGTTAATCTTTCCTCCAATTTTGGATCTTGTAACCAGCTACAGTTTCGGAGATTTGAAATGTACAACAGTTATAAAAAATGTGATAATTTTAATATTTGGAATCGTGGGATGCGCTACAGGAACTTACGAAAGTATAAATTCCATTGTGAAGGCTTTTAACAATGACGAGAACGAGAACCCAGACTGTGAGCAATAAGTGACGTTCTAATGGAATAGTGGTTGTATTTTAATTATTAATTTATTATGTATATACATGTGTATCATAATTCAGATAAACATTTTACCATATAAGTGATTCTTTGCGTTTTGTAATATTTGATTAGTGATAAATATTTTTATGAATGATATCTCTTTTTCTTTTACCTTCCGATTCCTTCACTCCTTGTCAAGAAAACACAACACATTAAATAGGTATAATAGTATATTATATCACAAGGTGGAGAAGAGATTTTTATAGTCGAGCTGTTGATTACCCAAGAGCAGCATCGAGGACAACAATAAACTTCTTTTTTTTGACCTAAGAAGTCAAAGAAGTAGGTATTTTAACGTTTTTTGGACATCTGCATATCTTACGGTTGTAGAAAAAAAATGTTGAACATTATTTTTATTTGATACCAAATGCTGTGGAAAAAGTAACAGAAAAACGTGTTCTTAATCATTAATTATTATGTATTTATTATAAACTGGCTGAAAATTTTCATAATTTTCTTTGTTAAGTTTAACATCAACGTTTTGAAACAAAACAGATGTATTGTAATAGCTTTTCATGGCGGTTGATGGAGGATAAAAAACTTTTTCATGAGGTTTCTTAACTCGTACTCCGTATTTATCAGATTTGTATTCGGGAAATTTATCGAAGCATCCATCATGACATCCTCCTTGCTGTAAGAGTAGTGTAATAATTATTGGTATTACAAGAGAGGAAAGTGTGTCTTTTCCACCCTACACTTTCCTCCAATGTAATGCATATAATTTTTCCTACGACCCACCTAAAAGAAACTACAAAACTGACAATTTCTCTTGATGTCTCAGTGTCACCAGTATGTTTTCTCATTTCCATTTTCTATGGAAGAGGTAACGAGAGGTAAAATTTTTCTTCTCTGGTTGTTTATACAGGTTGGATTGAGGAAAACCCCAAAGCGTTCAATTTAAGTTTTTTAAATGGGACACCCTGTATATCTTATTATTATTTAAATTTCTCAGTAAAGTCTTTCAACAAGCTCATCATTTATAATTTATCACTAACATTTGTTTTTAAACAATTTGAAAATTAAATTAAATAGAGGCTGTGTAAAGAATAGAATGTTTTTATTTATTTTGTCTAAAACCAGCAAACGATTGATAACAAAAAAACGCTTAACTTTGATTAAAAAAGTATTGTAATATTTTTATTCACAATCACTAATGTAATATGCCAATTACTAAGCTTTTAAAGATTGGCAAACACATCAATTTCAGAGCAGTAATATGATTTTTTTCCCTTAGACGGTAATATACAGGTTTGCTATTCAAATATCGATTTGTTTTCGTCCAAAGAAAGTTAATTGGAAAATCGACAAAAATGTCGATAAGATAACCCTTTTCGAGCACTACAAGCTCCATAAATCAGATTTTGATTTCTGTTACTCCTGCAGCCGGAAAAAAATGAAAAGCTAATTTTCCATGTTAATTTCCTATATCCAAGACTGCCTGGGACACCCGGTATAATACTTATTGTAATTTTGACAGATGAGGGAGGTAAAATGTTTACTTCCCTGGGGGTTAAACTTTTAACTCTCTGAGGGGTAATTGGACACTTTTTTTTCTGAAACTAAGGTGAAAAAAACAACATTCTGTTAGGGTCGTAGGAAAAAATCGTTTTGGTTTAATTTTTTGATTCGTATTAGGTACCAGTTTTCCCGGCCCAGTGGGTACAATATAACCAGGATGAAGACTTTTAAATTCTTTATCTTTTGGTCTAACATAAGTGGGTCCAGATTTGATGTTTGGTGGGTCAGCAAAGGGATTTTTGTCGAAGAATGGTTGAGGGTAATGAACATTGACCATAGCTCTTCCCAAATTTTTCCCATATTCTTTATATTTAGGTTTCAAACCGTACCTGTCAGGTCTGGAAATGTTTCATAGTTAAAATAGGTACACCAAAAATACAAATAATACTTGTGTTCTGGATAACGACTTAAACATATGTCTGCATATCCAGGACCTCCTAATTTTCCAGGATTTGACAATAAATTTCTTCCTTGAGATTTTCTTGGAGGTTTTGGTTTTAACTTATTACCAAAAGCTTCAATAATTCCACTAAATGTCCCATAGTAATCACCAGGACATGAATGATGTTTGAAACCAATTGGAGGTAAAAAAGGACGTTCTGAAACGTTTTTGAACTTTGGAGGGGCCCTTAAAAGCACACTGAAAAGAATTATTTTTGAGGTTTTCTAAATTACGGTTTTCTTCCTCTCCCTTTTATTGCCTCTTTAGAAAAAACTCTTTTAAATTCAAGATCAAAATATCCATGCTGTGTCCCATTTTTAGATTTCCGTCCTTCACAATACATGTTTCTTGGTTCTCCTAAACATTTAAAATTATAAACAAGTTTAAATTGTTGTTGAACTTAACTGTGAATTTTCTTTTTTGGGTACGTTTTTGCACTTAAATACACCATTTCACTGAACAATCCAATTCTTTCAATATCAGGTCTACCAAATTTGTGGCCAAGTTCCGGCGAATCTGATCTTCTTTTAGCCATTTTCTTGCTTATTAAAGTGCAAAAAAAATAAAAAATACAATTTTGAAAAGTCAGATTATTTTTGACAGAATTTTGACACTCACATTTTTTTTAATTAAAAACAAATGGATAATACCTTCAGAAATAGTTAGTCCATTTATTCAATCTTTGTTTAAATATATCAACATAAAAATGTGTTAGAACTCTGTATTAATAAATTAAAAAATGTACAAGTATTAATATATGAATCAGGAATATTCTTCTAGAAATTTCTCTACAATATCTTTAACACTTAAAATTGTCCCAGCTATTGATCCAGATACACCAACAATAATTATAAATAAATTTTTTATGATCTCAAAAATTGAAAGTTGGCCTTTAAATGCAATTAATTCTAATATGGGCGGTAATATCAGTGCCAAAAATGCTCCTGCCGATGCACCCACAAATGATATAAAAAGGCCCAAAAATGGAATCACGTTTGCCATAGTAACTGAAAAAAATATTACAAAATTGTTTTTATTCAACTGTTTTTGAAATATCGTCGGTGCGAAACCAAAACTTCGTGTCTCAAGTTTTTACGATTTTGAGACAGGTGGTTACTACTGTAGAAAATTCGATTCACCAGGCGCATCTCAAAACCTAAGCTCAAAACAGTTTTGAGATATGAGGTATTGAGATGCGCAGTCTTGTAACTTCTGAGGATTGGATTTTTCTGTAGTATAAATCATCTGACTGAAAATCGTAAAAAATTGAGATAGGAGGTTTTGGCTTCATAAAAGTCTAAAAAATTTATTTGATGCCAAAACGTCACATTAACGGCGAATTTGACTGTATATGAAAAAAAGGTAAACTTTATCATCCTTATTAATACGCGCCAAATTAGCCAATATTTTAAAGGTACGAGATTGCCATTAATGTGTGAAATAAGGATGATGCATTTCACACACTGTCAGAAATATCACAGTTAAATATTATTTAAGTATTTTAAATAATAATTAAATTAAATACATATATTATAGATAAATGTTGTTTATAGTACTATGTACGTGAAATTGTCGTTTCACACACTTAAAAACTATTTTAAAATAAAATTTTTACGACACATTGTTGATATGCGTTCTTTCATATAAGATAAAGAATAGACTATTTAATTTTACTTACATGTCACCAAAACTGGAATTGATCTGTATACAATCATTACAAGACGTGTATGTTTGAAAGGTCCATATTTTCGATAAAATAACGGAAAAGTGATTTCAAATGGTACATACATATGGAGAGTAAAAGTGAATAACACTGCTATGGCCATCATAGAATTGATAATGTCCGGCAATCTTAATAAAAAAAATATTTTTTTTAAACAAATGTGGTTACATACATCTTGTTTTCAGCAGTAATATTTAAAAAAACGCTACTTTCAACATCTTCTCCATACTTCCAATATGCGAGTATACCAACTAATATGTATAGAAATGCAACAAACGTCATTCCCACATTGAGTACACCAAAAGTACTCAGAAATTTTTCAGGTTCTTTCATTTCGTTTCGTAATGGAATGACCTGAAATCTAAATTAGAGAATTTATTATTTAAAAACAAAATAACACTAACAAATGTTATTCCTTCAAAAGCGTAAAGTGCAGTTCCAAAAAACAAGGGCAATCGATAAATAGGCTTCACTGCGTTTGTAGTCCAAGCACTTGGATCAAGATCTTGTACAGTAAAATAAACAATTATTACTACACCCGCCCACATTAAGAAATTTGCAATTATTGATAAAGGAAGTAACAATTTCAAATTTCCTAAAAACGTTGAAGCCCACATTGGAGGTAATATAATTGCCAGCACTATGTGTTTGTTTGAAGGATTGTTTATTTCCATTAAATTATTATTTTCAGCTATCTGCAATGTACCTTTATTGTTTAATTAATTGTTTTTTACGTTTACTTGAACTAAATGATCTGCAATGAATACGAAATAAACACAGCAAAATCCCAATTCAGTACAACAAAGAAAAATGTTTGTCATCCATGCTAAGCCTGTTGAATGTTTTTGCAAACATTTTATAGAACTGGTTTCAAATGTGTATTCAACAGTTTCAGCAAAAGTGGGTTTTACATCTTCTTCTTCTTGTTCGGCAACTTTTATAACAGTTTTGACCTTAAAATTGGGTTTTCAAAAGTTTTGCAAAAACTGAATCTTACTAGAATGTGTTGACAATTTAAATTTAATAGAGCTAAGAACGCAAGTAGGACAGGTCCTAGAATAAGTCCACTGTTTCTGAAACCTTCCCCCATAGCAAAAATCCCTGTGCCAACGTAACATTTAGCAAGATGCATCATTGTTGTTAAATAACTAAAAGAAAAAAATTAGGATTGCTTATGGTGTTATGGTTTATTTACCCCGTTAGTGGTTTTACTCCTGTAGCTTCGTGTGTGGGAACCGAACTAGCAAATCTAAAACAAAATAAATAAATGTGTCTTTGACGATATACTTTATTTTACCTGCGCCCTTCTGACGTGGAAGTGGTTTGAACAGATTCTTTAGCTTCCATTGTAATAAAAAGAAAAATAAATTTGGTAAAATATTTCAAAATATGAAATTAATTTATATGTCAAAAATGACAAATTTATAGCTTTTGACGGTTTGGTGTTTTAAAGCGACTGTGATTTAAAATTTTAATAAAAACACCTGATAAAATGCAACTTAGCTATTTTTCCAGCGAGTTTTGTACACTGTTTTGAAAATTTTTCGTTGGGACACTCTATATAATAAAGACCACATTAATCTACCGTTTAATCATTAGACAGTGTTGGGAAGAAGTAGTTTGCCCAAGTTAAGTCAATGTTTGCTTGCAATTGTTTTAAATTGTCAATGCCAAGTAAACAATCGAAATACTTGTAAAATTTAAATATACAGGGTGATTCATGACGAATAATGAGCCTGACCAACTTCTCGATGCAACCAACATTACATTTTTAAAGGTCAGGTAGATTTATAAGATTTTTGGTAATAAATATGAAATCATAGCAAGCACACTATAATTTGTTAGTTTTGACATTAAAATAATAAAAAACAAAAGTAATTGAAATACCAACACAATAATGTGTATGTATATTAAAAGACGAATTACGGAAAGTACTCATTCATTTTTTCCAAACTAACTGATCCTGTCAAAAGATGCTCTTTCTTTCGGGATGTCATTGGACCTCACACAGGCAGCAAGAGAACATTCTCCATAAGCTAAAATAATGTCAGTGTTCTCATCGTTCGAATATGTCCACATGGTGTTCTATAGTCTACATTTTGCTCAGTTTATAATAAATTTGTAGCGTTTGTCAAAAATGACAATGACGATACTGAATGATAATTGCATTGTGGTTTGAAGGCTGGGCGGCAGCTTTCCCGATAATTCATTTGTCACAGAATTTTGATTTCTTTCTTTTGTAGGACGAAGATCTTGTCAGCATCAGATGAAGTACCCCATAGAAGTATACCGTAGGTGGCTTTGTAGTGGAAGTTAGCAAAGTATGTCATCCCTGCAGCTTGGGGAGTTGAGATGTTCTTGATTCTTCTGATACTGAATAAAGCTGATGCTAGGTTTTTGCAGGTTTCCTGAATGTGGACCTTCGAGGAAGCTTTGCTATTCAGGTGAAATCCCAAGAATTTTACCGATGTGACGTTGTTGGGTTTTGAAGATATAAATAATTCCTGAGTCTTTCTTCATTGAGTTTCAGTTTATTGCTATAACGTGAATAACCTATAACGAAGTTGTATGGAGTGGGCGAAGCCATAGTTGATGATATATTTAAATAAATAATGTGAAATTTAAATCCCCAAGTTAATGTTGGGACACCCAACCACACTCACCGGCATAATTATCGCATCACTTAAATTTTATGGTTTAATGGCTAAAGGGTTCTGAAAATAATACTATAATTGATGATATAGGATTATCAAGTAACTTAGTCGACTATGAATTTAAAAAAAAATAGTGTAGACTCATTGTCTACTGATAAAATGTCAAATTACCAAAATCACCGCTAATTTTCGAGAAACAACAATAAAAAAACTGAGCTTCTTTCCAAGCTCGAGGAGGCAATAATGGTTGCCTCCGAATGTAAGAAAAGCGTGGAAAAACTTATCTAAGCTAAAGAACTGATCCGCAGGAAATTCGTTTTTTTTGTTTCTTTTGAGAATCATTAAATTGTAGTTTAATTGTTGAAGTTTTTTAAGTTTTTTAATTAGTTAATTCATTAATTTTTAATTCATTTATTTATTTTTAATCATTATTTCAATAAAAAATGATGATGATGCGATAATTTTGCCGGTGAGTGTATTATTTGGTCAAAAGGTTCCAAAGTTATTACAAAAAAATAAATTTCCATACTCACATTCCGAGGGCTATAAAATTCTTATCAGTAGAGATAGGACACTAGTTATTATTAAAATTAACATTATTTTATAGGTCATTTTTGAGGTTCAAATATTGCTTCATATTTATGAATAACCCTGTACTATGTAATTTAACAATTTCAGTTTTACTTTAAAATTTTTTTAATTACATTTATAACACGGAATTATGGAAATTTTATAATAAAATCAAGCAATAACAAAGTTGTAACAAATGTGAATAGTTGCAGCTGTCATTTTAAGTAAACTATCATTATTTTTATTAGAATTTGAAAGATATTTTAATATGGATATCCAAGAAACAACAAGGTCAGTTAGTAAATTTTGTCTTATTTAATTTCAACTGTTTTTCAGACCTTTTCTTGTAGTACGTGGTGCTAATGTAACAGGAGTAAAGAAACCAACAAAGTAATTTGTTAATTTTTGGGTTTTTGTAGCATTAAAATTGATGTTTTGTAGTTACGTAGAAACACTAATCCACGCGATAAAGGCATATGTTGGTTCAGGAATTTTTGCAATGGGAGCAGCCCTTATGAACAGTGGAATGCTTTTAGGCCCTGTGCTATTACTTATCATAGCTTTAATAAATTTGCACTGTCAACATTTACTTGTAAATAGTGTATTATTTCATTTAAATATGTTAATATGTCTATTGATTACTTATAGATTAAAGCTTGTGTTAAAATTGCAGAAAAGGAAACTGTTCCAGTGCTACCAAGTTTTGCAGAAACGGTACAATACACTTTTGAAGACAGCAATTCTGAGTGGTTGAAAAAACACTCAAAAGCTTTTGGAATAATAACGGATGTTTTTATAATTGCTGCAGAGTATGGATTTTGCGTTGTTTACTTCATATTTGTTTCTAAACATCTTGGCGAGGTAAAAAACAAAGAGTGTTCACAAAAAAACTGCAATAAAAATTTAAGAAAAACAAGCTTTATTTTTTTAGTATTCTAAATGATGTATGTAAAGTAATTAGAAATTTCTTTCAGATTGCTGAGGCTTACAATTGGAAGCAAGATTATCGCGTCATCCTTGCAATTATTCTATTTCCTATGTGGCTCTCGACTTTTTTAGGTAACCTAAAATTGTTAACTCCAGTTTCTTTAATTGCAAACATAATAATGTGGATTGGGATTGCGTTGGTTTTGTACTATTCTGTTGCAAACTTAGATATAACAACTACTAAGCGAAATTTAATATCACACCCTGAAAAACTTCCTCTATTTTTTGGAATGGTTTTATTTGCATTTGAGGGAATTACTTTTGTAATATTGAGTCTGTTTACAATAATTTTCTAAAGCTTACTTTTTAGATTATACCTCTACAAATGGAAATGAAAGAGCCACGTTTTTTTACTAGTCCTTGTGGAATTTTAAATGTAACAATGGTTGTAATAATAATACTTTACTCACTTGTTGGAATATTTGCTTATCTGATGTGGGGGGATAAAGTAAAAGGAAGTGCTTTTCTCAATTTACCACAAGACGAAGGGTATTTAATCATAATTGAATTCAATTCAAAATTATTTTTTTTACTTTTCTAGGTTGGCTATAGCTACTAAAATTTTAATATCAGTTGGTATAATGTTTACGTTTGCTTTACATATGTATATTCCTTTTGAAATTGCTTATCCACAATTTTATAAAAAATGGGGACCTTTTAACCATCCTATCTTGATTATGCATATTTACAGATCAGTAGCAGTCTTAATAACTTGTAAGGTGTTTGCTAATGAAATGTTAAATTTCTGTAAAACATATTTCAGATGGTTTAGCAAATATTAGTGCAAATTTAGCAACATTTATTTCGCTAATTGGAGCTTTAACTGGTGCTTTTTTAGCATTGTTTTTACCTGCTTTACTTGAACTTGTAATCTTGTATGGGTCATTAACATATTTCGTTATTGTGAAAGATGTAATTATTATTATCATCGCTGTTGGTGCGGCTATTACTGGCACAGTAATGTCTATTATGAGTATCATACAAGAGTATAAGAATAAGTGACTTCAAACTTCAATAACTTTTGTTAGAAAAAAAGAATAAACTTAGAAATTGAATATTTTTTTTCTTTTGGTTAGAATTTCCACTTTTTCAGTTATTATTAAACAAGTTGAATTCTATTGCTTTCGGTTCTTCTTTCTTCTTTTTCTTCTTACCACCTATAGGATCTTTTTCTTTATTTGCCGAAACTATGGCCCTTTGTATCCTCCTAGCTGACCGGTTTTGCAAAAATATCTACACATTTTTCTCACAAATCGTTTGTTTTTCTTTTTCCTTCTTTCGCATTAAAATACGATACCCTTCAGATCGGTCTTTAAACTTTTCTTGTAATTCACAAACTCACTTTTTTCTGGAAAGTTTTATAAAGCTCTTAATATTCTCTCCAATATCTTTAAATAAACTTTATATTTCTCGGTTTTGTCTCGTCCGAAAACAGCAACCATTCGTTCTCAAAAATTGTATTTAAGGTGTAAAAAACCCGTGCTTTGAAAATAATGCGTTTGTTAGACAATAAATCTTAGAAAAAAAATATTCGCAAACTTTGAGGTTTTTGTATATTAATTTGGAAATCAAAATTATGATAATTATTTTCATTTCGAGTAATCAAGTAGTCAGAAAATTTTGAAATTTGTCACTTTGAAAATGGTTATTAGTCTGAAAAATATTTCCTAAAATTTAAGATGGAATCTCAACAAGAAACAACAAGGTGAGTTAGTAAGAGAGTTTTTTAGGAAAAACATGATAATCCTTTTAGACCTTTCCTTGTGGTACGTGGTGGTAATATAACAGGAGTCAAAAAACCAACACAGTAAATTTATTTATTTCTTTGTTGTATTTTTAATAAAAAATCTATAGTTATTTGGAGACCCTAACACATGCAATAAAAGGAAACGTTGGTACAGGAATTTTTGCAATGGGTGCTGGTTTTATGAACAGTGGGATGCTTTTAGGCCCTTTGCTATTAATATTTATAGGAGTAGTAAATTTGCATTGCCAACATATACTTGCAAGATTGATATAAAAACCAAATTCTGTTTTTTGAACATTTTATTTTTAGATTAGAGCATGTATTGAAATTACAGATAAAGAAACGGTTCCTGTTTTACCAAGTTTTGCTGAAACGGTTCAATACACTTTTGAAGATTGTGATTCCAATTGGTTGAAAAAACATTCCAAAGCTTTTGGAATCACCACTGATGTGTTTTTAATTCTCGCAGAATATGGATTTTGCGTTGTCTACTTCATTTTTGTTTCAAAACATCTTGGCGAGGTAAAAATAAAGTGGTTTTGGTGAAAAAATCAAACCACTGTCTCTACCAACATGAAAGGACGTAGGTAATAAACAATTTTATTCACAATTGATGTAATGTTGCCATTTCTAACCGTTACCTACCTCTATTACTAACCTCGTTTTCTAGTCCCACTTTTTATCACAATTAAACGTATCTATTAGTAAATACACTCAATAAAAAATTAAAGATGCCGTTGTGAATAAAATTGTAACAAACCTCTGTCTCTGAATAGAAAAAAAAAAACACTTTGCACCTCGGTATGTAATATACTATTTTTTCTCAGATTGCTGAAAGTTACCATTGGAAACAAGATTACCGTGTGATTCTTGCTCTGATTTTGATACCCATGTGGCTGTCAACTTTTTTAGGAAATCTGAAACTGTTGACTCCAGTATCTCTAATAGCAAATATTATTATGTGGATTGGAATTATATTGATTTTGTATTATTCTATAGTACATTTGGATTTGAAAACTCAGCGAAATTTGGTATCTAACATTGATAAACTTCCACTCTGTTTTGGAATCATTTTATTTTCACTTAGTGGAATTACTTTTGTAAAAATTTTGTATTTTCTCTGGTAAAATTATCATCATTTTTTTATAGATTGTTCCTTTACGAATGGAAATGAGACATCCTGAATCCTTTAGCACTGCTTTTGGTGTTTTAAATGTGGCAATGGTGGTAGTAGTGGCTCTCTACTTGCTTGTTGGAATATTTGCTTATTGGATGTGGGGAGATGATGTAAAAGGAAGTGCTTTTCTGAACTTACCACAAGAAGAGGGGTATTTTACTTGTCATTCGCTTAAATTTTTGACTTTAAAATTAAGTTAGCAACATTGGAAAAAATGTAAGTTATTGTTTTATGTCTTCTAGTTCTACATTATTCAATGTTGCCAACTGTATTTAAAATATACGGACATTTTTGTATTAACATAACGTAAATGTTTTTTCACCACATTTTCAATTTTTATTATTTAAGCACACACAAGTGGTTAGTATAACTGGGCCAAATATAAATCGGTTTCTTTTGTTTATTCCTCGTACGCACAACACAAAAATTTTAGGCTTTTAGGAACCCCAAAAAATGTTTTTTTTTTATGGTAAATAAAGTTCATTAATACTATTTATATGTTTTTTCAGTATTCAAAAATAGACACAATTTATATTTTTTCATTCATCCAGCTTGTGCTGAAAATAGTAAACAAATAGCGTGTTGTCAAATCAAAATATGAATTAATCCAAGAACTGACCCCAGTTTTTTGTGTGTTAGGTATTTTACAGCGTTTGGTTTTATTAAGGCGCTCATCTTGGTTTCATGTTTCACTATTAAAATTTCACGCTGTACCTACCACACTTGTAATGTAAACAACTATTTTTTGTGGTGATATTTCGTACGAGATTCTCTTGGATCTACAAAAAATTAAAGTTTTTGATTCCGTAATCACTTTACGTCTTTCACAACAAAACAAGTGAAATCGCTTAAAACTTTTATAAAAATTGTGGAAAGGACTATTCATATTTCTTGGAATTGCAATTTGTATTTATGCCATTTTTTTTCAGATTAGCTATAGCTACAAAAATTTTAATTTGTTTTGGAGTGATGTTTACCTTTGCTTTGCACATGTACATTCCTTTTGAAATTGCTTATCCGCGATTTTATAAAAAGTGGGGACCTTTCAATCATCCAACTTTGATAATAAACGTATACAGATCAGTGGCTGTTCTCATAACTTGTAGGTATGATTTATTTTTTGAATTTGTTTTTTTTATATTTTTTCTTTTCAGATACTATCGCTAATATCAGTGCAAATTTGGCATCTTTTATTTCACTGATTGGAGCATTGACTGGATCTTTTTTAGCATTATTAGTACCAGCAATGCTTGATTTGGCAATGAAATGTGGATCATTGACGTGTTTTACTGTCTTTAAGGATGTGTTCATAATTATTTTGGCCTTTGCAGGAGCAATCACCGGCTCAGTATTATCAATTATGGATATTATTAAAGACTACACGAAAGAAAACGAGTGAAATAAAACTTCATTTATTCACATTAAAATTGAACAATATTGTGCACTCAGAGAGCAAAACTAGTTTATTGTTTGACAACTTTTAAATCCTTATTCAATCCGCTGTTATTTTAACTGATTTTCTAAATCTACAATTAGTACCAGTCATATATACATAAATATAACGTCTAAATTCACACATCTCAATTCTACAATCCCTAAAGAGATTGAGTTGAAATGTGATAATTACAACAATAAATAACAAAAAAAATCTTGAGTATATTATTAGATTAGAAATCTGAATATTGCGTTGAAGGTTTATCAAATGTAATTGGTTTGTAGTAACTTTGGGCTTGTCCCCAACCTCTTGGTGCCGTGTTGTAATTATTCAATGCGTTGAAGTTGATTCTTGGTGATGGTGAAATTGTTGAAGGTTCAGTAAAAACGTTTTGTGCACTGTAGGATGGAGTATGTAATTCCGGTAATGGACTGTTGGTTTCTTTAGGAACAAAGACTTGTGGAACCACATTTGGTTTGAAGCTTGGTGAAAGTGGTGGTTTTGGTTTCGATCTTGGAAGTGTGTTAGAGGCTAAAATAACAAAAGATAATAACTCGAGTTACATATGTATTTTTTTCACTACTAAAAAATCCATTTTTTAGTTTGTCGAGAGGTTGTGAAGTGGTTTTTCTTTAATAATTTTCATTATTGACCAAGAACAATAATGGGTTAGAGGTGCTTACATAACGATATTGGGGAGTATTACACTGTATTTCTGGATAATAAATCTACTAGTAGTGAAAAAAATAATGTATAAAACACGGTAGAGAAGGTTTTTTAACCTCATATTTTTTATTTAAAAAATCTCCTCTCTACCTTATGATATTATCACACAAAACATAAACACATTCAATTATACAATGAGGGGGAATTTGAGAAAAATCGACCAGACATAAGGGACACTTTGCTTGCCTTCCTCTATATTGTTTCTAACATTCTCCTCTTGAAAAGAAGACTGAAATTGGGACTTTTGGGACGTGTATTTACAAAAGGAGCTGTTTTCTGATTGTATCAAGCTTTTCGGTTGTTCTAAAGGATAATATTTTGTCTCAACTTTTGCATTTGCGACGTAATACAAATTATCAAATTCTTGTTCAGCATTTTTGAGAAACTGTTCTTGGTTTGAAAAGCGCTCGACCCCTTTGCTGAGTTTTTCTACCACTTTTGGTGATGGTGCCCGAATTTGCTTGTAACGTAAAACTGGCATCGTCGATTGTTCAAAATTTTTAATCAATGATTTAACTGGAATTTTTTGATAACTTTCATCGTCGTTTTCAGTTTCGTTTTTGGGGAAATTTTGTGGTTGAGGATGGTGCAAATTCGATTTTATTTCTGTCAACTGTTGTATAAATGTATTGCCATTAGTATCAGAAGAAGAATTCTTCATAAAATCACCCTCGGGGTAAATAAATTCTTCTTGAATTGTTTGATAATCCACATGGTATTCTCTTTCTTGCTGATAATAAATCTTTTCAACTTCGTCGTTTTTACTAGGACGGTAAGTTTCTACTTGAGAAACTTCACTGTTGATAAACTTTTCTTCTATGTTTTCAATTTTTTCAACCATTTTGTCTGCTTTCTTGGCAACCTCTTTTAATCTTTTATCCTTAATTGACTTTTGTCGGCCTGAAAAAGCTTTCTGAAACTCACTGTTTATGTCCAGTTGGCCAAATATTGGGCGGGCACCGATTATGGTTTCAGGAGGCTTTTTACGTTTTTTCTGTGCTTCACCTAAAAGCAAAGAATTTTCAGTATCTTTTGGAACAGAAACTGGTTCCTGCTTGTTTGCTGATTCGAAAGAAGTTTTTTCTACTAAAATATTTAAATTTTTTGTTACTTCGCTTTGCAACTCTGTTGTTTCAGTGGATATAACATTTTTACTTTCAAGTGTTTCAGTTATATTTTCTTCTTCCTTAATTTTCGTTTTTGAAATATCGTCTTCTTTTCTTTGAGCATTCATTTCACTTGGAACAATTTCTTCTGCATTAGTTTCATTTTTATTTTCAGGCTCATTTTGTGCTGTTGTCTCTCCTTCTCTGGTCCTTTTCATGTCTTGTAGAATTTTAGTGATTTCATTATCTTCCTGTTTCTGGATTTGTCGTGTCATTTCATACAGTTGTTGGTCAGCTTGATCGTACGCTGTTTGTATTTCTTTCAATTCTGTGAAACAACTTTTCTGACATTTGATACCTTCTGATTTTTCTTTATTTGTCGACAATGCCAACTTTTTCATCTGTTCTTCATATTTCGGATTTTTATCTTCTTTTTCAACCTCTTGCACAATAATGACTTTTTTTGGTGGCTCAAGTGAGTCTTTCCTCTCTGGTGGTTCGCTTTTAGGGACATAAACAGAAAAAGGGGAACAAGATCGACTTGCATTAAAATGCCCCTGACTTTCAAAAATTTCTGATTGGACAGTTCTAAAATTTTCAGGAGTTGGTGATATAAAACCGTGTTCTAGAAGTTTTTGCTCAGGAAGGGCATATCGAAATTCTGGTTTTAAAGCTGGTTTAGAGTATTTGGGTGGAGTTTCATTAAAGTTGTATTTTTTGTCCATAAAAATCGGTTCGTATTTTCTTAAAGGAATTGGTTTAATGAAAGATGCTTGATTTTTGGCCAAATATTTAGAAATATTAGGAATTGTGGGAAATGGTACAGGTACCACTTCATCTTGATCTTCATCTTTTATCTGTTCCATGTCCATGTTTTCAGAAATTTCACAATTTTTCTCAAATTCAGAGAGATTAGAAGACGTTTGAAGCGGCTGTGGACTAGTCCTTATTTTAACAACGTCTTGTTCTAGAATTTCTGGATTAAGGGTAACATCTGGTATTGCTGGAAATGGAGAAGTTGGGCGCAATGATGAAATTGGTTCCTTTTCATGAACTTTAGAAACATCTCCTTGCAATAATTCATGTTCTAATGACATATCAGGTATTTCAGGAAAGGGTGAAGCAGCTCTTTCTGCTTTTTTCAGTTTTAATAATTCTTCTTCAGGATCTGATTTTGGTTTTAAAAATGAAGGAGTTACTGAACGAGTTATTTTTTGATCAGAAGAAGTTTTTGATAAAAGTTCAGGAGTGGTTGATACATCTAGTATGTTAGGAAAGGGCGATTTTGGCCTCTCTTCCTTTCTTGATGATTTAATGATGTTAGTTATAGCAAGGTTGATGCTACCTGTGTCAAAGCAGAAGCATTAAGTGATTTGCAAAGCAAGTGTCATAAATTAAAAAGTTTTTCTTTCTTACCATATTGTTGTTGCTTTGGTGTGGTTGAAGAATTCCAAGCTTGTGGCATTGATGGTTTATACAAATCCACATTTCCCTTTTGTAAATTATCCACAATTCGGTTTATACTGCTACTGTTATAAGCTGGGTTGTGTGCAAAAACTTTTTCATTGGGGTTTGCCCCCGTCCATGATGATAAAGAATCGTTTTTGAGTGCAGCTTCATATGAATCTACGACAGGAGCGACGTAATTTCCTCGTGTTGGCCATGCTGGGGGTACATTTTCGAAAGCTGCCTCCACTGATCCAGTCTCTAAAGCTGCGTCCCAAGGAGACTTGACTAGTTTCAGACGAGGACGCGTGAATTTTTCCTACATTTCCAAAATATTTAAACCTTTAAAACATTCTTCGAGTAACATAAATAAAAACCTGTATTTCGTCCAGTTTTTCTTTGTGTTGTATCCTTTTTGCCGTTTCTGGTAGGTAACTTGGTGGAGGGAAGCTACTAATTGGAGGCAATGGTGACAATATGGGTGTTGGAGATGGTGCAATATCTGGTATGGATGATGGTCGTGTACCGTTTGTTTCACCCACAACCCACTTTTCTGAACGCTTACGTCGTTTGGCAAATAATTCAGCTCCTGTTCATTTTTAATAATTTTAATAAAATAGTAATGTAAATAAAGTTCGTACCTTTTCCTTTAGGTGAATTTAGATCTTTAACAATTTCAAGACACACGTCCGGTGATAATGCGGATTCGATTGTATAACCTTGTTTGCGTAAGGAATTTATGTCCTGGACTTGACCATGTGGGTTCATTACCAGTTTCAATGGGTCTTTTGTTTCTGAAGATTCTGAAGTGTATTCAGAACCTTCTGTTCTCAAACCTATAACAACATTCATAATAAATAACCATTAACTACTAAGAAATGGGAAAGTTATATCTACTGTTGTTTAAACTTTTTTAGATTTCTCTACAAAACATTTGTGAATCCGATGGGCATCTTTTTAAAACTTTATCGTGGGTTTTATTTTTTCTTTAAGATGTTTTTTATACAATGCGATCAAAACGGCTTTTTATCAAGTAGTTGAAGATGTATGTTGCATTCCATTCCATTCCATATGATTAGATGTGATAAAGTTATTTTACAAAAATTAAAATAAGTATTATTCAAAGCAAATTGATTTTATGAAACCACTTAAAACATTCTGAAATGAGAACATGTTCTAGATGTTATTCGTACAAGTCGTATATCAGGGTTTCCTATCACATTTACTGTAAATTATTTTGACATTTCTCGATTGTCTTATTGACATTTTACCTTCCGCTGCCAACAGATTTTTTTTTATAATTATTTAATAAAGGTACAAAAATTTTGAAAATAAAAGTCACAAATAACATAAAATGAGTTACAATTTAAGATACAGCTTCCTTGTTTCCTCTTCTAACAGCCTGTAGCAAAAAAACTTGGAAAATTATTTTTCGAACAGAAATAAATAGAGACGAAGTGCAAAATTAAAACTCTCATAACTTCAAAATTTTTATAGATAGAATTTTTTTAACATTTTTTCCATGTTCCTGGTATCTTACTTTACATGACATTTTTCTCTGGGGCGTGAGTTCTGGCGCACCCTGCATTACGGGTATACAATATTGTGTCTCAGAGATAAATAAATTATCAAACTCAGTTTATTCTATTTATTATAAAAATTCAAATATTAGCAATCCCAACTTTGTAGAAATTTTGGGAGGATTGCGGCACAGCCGCTCATCTCCTCCAGCTTTTATGGCAAAAGTTTTGTACCTTTACTAAATAATTATTAGAAAACATACAAAATAATCTGTATAAAAAATGTCTAATGTCAAAAAATAAAATATTTTTTTTTCTGACATGTAGGATTTTTTAAACATTTTTTCCATGTTCCTGGTATCTTATCTTACTTAAAATATTTCTCTGGGGTGCGAGTTCTGAAACACCTGTATAAAGTTTTATCTTGCTTGTTGCCCATTATTAAAAAAATAAATGATGTGAAAATTATGAAGTGAAATAGTTTATGGATATGCATTATCATGGGAAACTATACGAGAGTAACCCTAGGGCTTAGAACATTATATCTCTCTCCTAATACTCGTAAAAAAACAAGTAAGATTTAAGAATATCAATTATTTAAATTAAAACTGTTAATTTTTATAGTACGAAAAATTATATGTATTACACAGAAGAAAAGTGTTGTTTTCTCCCTAGATGGTTACTGCCCTTAACAAATCCACATGTGAGAGGAATAAATACACTTTCCTTTGTAGTAGTACAAATAACTATATAAATAAATATTATAAATTTCTAGGAACAAAAACAAAAAGCCAACAAAATTTGTGGTTATAGGTATAAGCTGTTACCAATATTTTCACCAAAATTTTGACTTGTCTGTACTAGCAATTATTTGAAGCCAGTCAATTGTAGCTTGAAAAAACCCTGATCTTCGATATCATCATTGTATTTATTTTTGGAATCTAAATTTAAACTGTATTTTTGTTCTCACATAATTGTCCCAATAACATTTTTATTTATATCCAGACAAACATTCTCGTGCAAATTATAAGCATATTTGTGGCAAGAACCATATGGTTCTTAATTTTCCACACTTATGACGTGTCATTGAAATAAACATTTAAAGACAGACAAACTTTACATCAAACGCACTAACCTTCAATGTGGACATTAAAATTTGTTTAAAATATAAACCACGTTCTAAATTGAAATCGAATCAATTCTTTAAATAACAATCAATGTGCGAGCAGCGACGCAATATTCCTGAATTTTCGTACAGATCTGTTTGTATAAACAGCCAAACATTATCTGAAGATATTTTGGTGGCAGGGTTACGCAATTAGCTGATGGATATGGCTAGTCGCCAAATTTGCTCGTTTTTTACTTCCGGACTATCACGATATGCCTTCTCGAGGTTTTACGAAGAAATTAGCTCTTTACACGCTTTCGGAACAAATTACCACAGCAAGGACAGATATAGAACCATGTCCTGTTTTCCTCCAATGCAGTTGTCAGATCTTTGAATTATAAAAATATCCAGATTTGAGGTCAAAACGCACGCTAATTTATAATCAATTTGTGAAGCCATTTATTTAGAGCGGCCTGAGAAATTAAATTAAACAGTGATTTAGCACTAATAGTATATTATAACACAAGTTAAAGAAGAGATTTTTATAGGTGAGCTGTTATTATCCGAGATGCGTAGCATCGAGGGATATAACAAATACCTTATATAATCACTACATAATATGACAATTCCTAGTCTTTTGGAGGTTGAAAAATTTGTCATTACATCCCATAATCGGGAAATAATTTATGAAGGATTATCAAGTTTACTTTGACACAAAAACAGATATTAAATTAATTAATATTTAAGAAAATGTGATTGTGAATAAAATAGTATGCTATGACACATTTTCCACCTCGCATGTAATCTACTATTACCTTCTCCTTCGTGGACCCATTTAACTGATCGTTTCTTGCGATTGACATACATGGATTGACCTTTGCTGCTTTGGTTGCTAATGTCACTAAGAGAACTTGATATTCTTTTAGCGAGTTGAACTTGCTCTTCAACTGTTGGATGTATGCCTTTAGCGTAGAAAGCGGACGATGCAAACATTTTTCCTTGAAAAAGAAGAAGAAACGAGTAGAAAATTAATCGATTTAGAAGGAGACTCAAAATAAATCTTAAAATATTGCACATCATTTGCTATGCGTCGGGACGATGGCAAATATTAACTGCATCTTGCATATGAAATTATTAATGACAGTAATGTTTAATGCAGTTCTATTATAGATTTAGGTTTATAGCAAGTCATAAATTTAGTTACTAAATGATCCAAAAAGACAAAAATACACATTAGTTGATAAATATTCACGCGGCGAAGAGATAACGATAAATAAAGACAACATTTCCAAGATTAAAAAAATTACATATTTCAAAATTTAATTAGTTCGACAATTTTTTTTTAAAGGTACATCACAGAAGTTACATCACAGAACTCAGAAAAAAATACTTTTCTTAAAAATATTAAATTTGACCCTTCTTGACATTAAAAAAAATCAAGTTAGCCTTGTATCCCCAAAACAAATGGAGATAGAAGTTTGATAAACATCTGAGGCGATGGAATCTAAATATTTTTAAGCATATACCAAATTTCAATGAGTTTTGGTGAACAGTTTTTATAATATTTAATTGTATCCATACTTTTTAGCGACCCTGTATAATTAAAAAATTATATAAATTGTTATAAATCTATGATACTGAATTAAAATCATTCTTTATTTGAATATTTGTTAACAAAAATCTGTTTTAAACTTTGAAATTAGCTAAAAAATGCTTGGAGCGCTTGAGACCTCCAAAATAAGCTATAAAAAATGTATTTTTCTAAACTATAAATTTTATCCATTGTGTTTCTTCAACATATTGAGTATTTTTTTAAGTTTTTAGTATACGATTGTTTATTTTAATGTTTTCTTTGATCTTCCATTATTCTTTTCCACCTTTGCTTTTTTTCGAATTGTAAAGTAGTCTTGTGTAGGTAATTGCATTATTTTGTCTTCTACGTGATAATTTTTTTTACTATTTTTCCGATTGCAGTGCTCAAAAATATGTATATTAGAAAGAAACTTAAAAAATACGACTGTAGCAGACTAAGGTAATCATGGGTTTTTGAGTTACGCGTTTTTTTTTAATGGCAACTTATATGAATTTTTTTGATAAAAATTAAATAAAATGTAGATAGATGTAATGTTCAAAATATAGCCTTTGTAAAAAAAAGGTTTTATAGTTAAGTTGAGATTAAAAAAAATTATTTTTAATAACGTAAAATTTTGTACGATGTTATCCGTTTGGTTCTATAGCTTCTAGTGAGCTGGTATATTATGAATTAAAGTTTTGAGGTTTGATTTCATTTTATTTTTGTTACAAACAAATTTAAATTATTTTGATGGAGTGAATGATGTCATCGTACCTAATTAAGAATTTGTTCAATTACGGATAATAAATAAACCCATAAATCACGACAATAAAACAGTTGTTGTTTTCAATGGTCGCTTTTAAAAATTTATGTTTTCAACATTTATTCACATCATTATTTATTTCAAAATAAATTTTTTGTTGTTTTTTTAACATACGACTAATAAACTCTGTTTTCGTAAATACAAAAATTAACGATAAAGAAAAAGAATCAATCTCATAGTCAATTTATCGTTTTATTTAATTTTCCAGGATAGAAGTAAAGTTAAAATAAAAATAAAATACAAAATATTTTAAAACAACAAAAGTTACAAATTGTATTTCTTCACACATTTACTGCCTAATATACTAAAAATTATCCACATTAAATATTTTGTATAATCTGAAGTTTATTACTTTTGCAAAATAAATCAGTTTCAAATTAAAACATTAAAAAAATCAAATGTTTGTTAGAAGAGTAAAATTTTACTTACTATTTTTGCAAGGTTGTATTTGTTCACCCTCAGCCGGTGTGAAAACTTTTTCCAAATTGATTGGTTTTGGTGGAGGCGCATTTTCATCCTACAATTAAAAAAAAAACATAAAACATGATTTAAAAAAATCCAAAAATCCTACTTCAAAATGAACATGTTTTTCCTTTCTTTTACAGTCATAATACTCTCTTTTCTTA
Organism: Tribolium madens; assembly: GCF_015345945.1. Classification (NCBI taxonomy): domain Eukaryota; kingdom Metazoa; phylum Arthropoda; class Insecta; order Coleoptera; family Tenebrionidae; genus Tribolium; species Tribolium madens. The sequence continues at coordinate 62,453 of NW_025400975.1, forward strand.
TACTCAAATTTTTCTTCACTTTTACTATCGCGAACAAAACATATTTGACCTCCAAGAAACATTTTAATTTATACATAAACACAAAAATATAACATCCCGTCGTCAATTGGCATTTATTCAAAGTAACAAACGAGTCATTTGAGTGAAACAAAATTTTTAAATAAAAAATTTCAAACGCGTCTGTCGATTTGGAATGCTTCATAAAACTGAACGAATCTGGAGTTATGAAACGAAGACGCAAGCTCAGATGATTGTTTAAAACTCACCAAGCCAACCTTGAAAACTCTCTGGGTGAGGTTTTTCAAAAATTCTTTCTTGTAGGGGTCTTTGGTGTCTGATGGTTTAAAACCACGTTGAGATTCGATCACATCTGTTATACTGTGCGATTTTTGCAACAGAAAATTTGATGTTGGTTTAGACCAAGAAGGAGTCGAGGGTGCAGATGATGGGACAAATCTGGTACTAGCACTTTTGGACAAATTGTAAGAAGTTTTTTTGCTCATGGAATACATCTCACTTTTTGAGTCCACAATTTTATTAAGCAACCGCATTTTTGAACTGTTTTTTTTTTAAATTAGTCAAAAACCTGGCAAAGGAGTTTGTAATAGAGTCATAATTGTTTTTAGAGGATTAAGTGGTTAAAAATAAAAAATCAACTGCAGAAATTTTGAAAATAAATTACCACATAATTTTCCGGTATTAGATTCAAAAATAATTCTGTGTTTGTTAGTTTAGCATAGGCAAAATGTTTTAGATGTGTAATAAATTTTGCATCTGCTTGTAAATAAAGTTTGGCCTAAATTTTGCAAAAACCTGTGATGGAAGCCTTTGCCAATTGAATTTTATTGCAGCACTTACACAACACCACTACCGTAATAAAAGAAACTAAATTTCAGTTGATAAGACGTTGTGCATGAAATTACAACAAAGTACACGTCTAGAAATAATCTGCTAGGAGAGAGAACGAATTTGGTAACTATCTGGACCACATCCAAAAATATCTGTTGTATTTATCAACGATCAACGTTATTTAATTTAAGTGCTTGTTAGAAAAAGAGGTTTAGAGGTTGACACTAGCTATAGACGAATGTGAGTTTGGCAAGTTTTGATGTCCATTAATAATAATTTAAAGTTTTTGTTCAAAGAAATTGTGCAAGATAATTTACAGCTTAAGAGCCAGAAACGCTATTTATTTTATTTCTTTGATTTTCAGTATTAAAATTTACATTTGTATCTTGAGAACTAAATACGACAATGCAACCAACATTACATTTTTTATTTTTAGTACTTTGAAACCGCGGGAAGAAGTATACAGGCTGGCCACATTTTTACAGTCAAAAATTAAATGTAATGTTTGTTTTCACTACTAGTTATAAAAGCTACTATTATTTAGTTTGTCGAGAGGTTGTAACAGTAGATTACATACTGAGGTGAGAGGTGCTTCATTACTAAAACAAAATTTCGCAACCTGAACAATAACATTAAGCGATCAAAATAATTTGTAATCGAGTTATCTTTGGATCCGAAAACGTATGTCTGCTTTTGAACTAATTGCATGTGAAACGTCAAATAAAATCATGTTTTTGATCATACCATTTTACCTTTCGACTTGTCATTTTATTTGACGTTTCACAGACATACGTTTTCGGATCCAAGAATGTGCCTTGATTACAAATTATCTTGATCTTTCGATATTATGTACATACCTATCAACTGACAAGGAAGTGACCACTTCCCAACCTAAACCAGATGTTTCTTATCAATTGTTAAATGAAGTTGAAATGTCATCCATTCCAACTTTCCACAAGCAAGGTAATTTCATTACTCTTTATGATTGCGAATAAAATTGTTTTGCTCTCCTAGTGGTTAATAATCATTTACGTTATTGACCAAAAAAGGCTATATGGATTAGAGTTGGGTAAATACCGATATTGTAGTGTATTACATTGATACAAATATTTTTAGAATATTATTACAGTCTAAATCAATTGATTTTCCGATGTAGATATTCAAAAGTAAGGCCGCTGTTTTCAAAATAAAGTTTGTTTGTCAACATGACATTTGAAATCACCAAAAGTAAGGCCGATTTTTCAAAAGTAAGGACGCTATCATCAATAGAAAGTCCGATTTGTTGTTTGCTTTTAAAAATTCAATAACTTAAAAAAATTAATATACAACGTATATTTACATTAATTTTTTGTTTAAAATTTCTACTTACTTGAAAATGTTGTCCACCGCTAAGTTCTTGCATAACCTGAAATCATCAATAAATTAAGAAATTTTGTCAATTATTTATAAAAACAAATCAGTATCATTATTGAATGTATTTAGGAATGAATGGATGTGTATACCTTTGAAAAATCAGCGTAATTGAAAGTGTTTTGAGGAGGCAAAGACAGGGGGCGTTGTTTTGGTAACACTGAAGGTAAGTGGGCAATCCAATTGTCTTTGTTGGATCGCTGTTCGCTCTACAACACTTACATGCGAAAAGAAGAAAACACAAAAAAAAACAAAAAAAGTAATATTAAAAATGTTTAAAATGTATTAACAATAAGAAAATTGGTTAATCATTTTATTTAGTGGTTCAAATATGTTTCTGCTTTAAAAAATTCAAAATGAATGTAAATTTTCAATAGGTAGCTAAAACATTGAACCACCATTGTCACCTCTAGTTAAAATTACATTGTACAATAAACATGGTGGGCCAAAATTAAAAATAATACAGGTATTAAAGTGTATATATAACAGGTTATAGTAGAGCTCAAAAAAATAAGTTAAAATACTCGTAACTCAACTTGCCTTATCCGAATTTCTTATAGTTTTTGAGATGCAGAGGGTTTTGTTCATCAAATATACAATTCAAATTGTAAAAAAATATGATCTATCTGTCTCTTCAAAATCTATTACATTGTTTAAAAAAAAAATTGTTAAAAAGTGTCCCATAAAAATGGTAACAATTTTGAATCCATTTTTTTGTTGAAAATACCGCCGAATTTTAATACTTCAAATGTAACTACCAGCAATGTAAGCTTTGGGATAAAGGTTTAAACTTTGTTTAAATTGCATTTTTTTGACACTTGCTCCAACGCCAAGTGCATTCTCTAATCCCAGAAACTATAAACATTCGGATAGGACAAATTTAATTATTTTGACTTCTTTTGAACTCTACTAGTACCTGTTAAAATATTTGCACATACTTGAAGATCACGTTGTATTTATTTTTTGCAAATCTGTGTAAAAATGTCTTGAGACAATTGTAGTTAAACTACTTACAGTCTATGAAAACTCTTTTAATTTGTCTTTTTTTTAAACTTTTTTACACGTGTGAACAAATTTTACAACTAAATTAACTTAATCAGTTTTTTTTTTATCTAACAAACATGAACAGTAATAAATACTTGCTTACGCGAGTAATGAATTTTGCTGAACGCGTCAATATTTGACAAATTGTTATAAGTTATGGAGAAGTTATGTTATACATAGGCTTTTAAATTAACATAACATGTATATATTTAAAGTTTTGACCAAAATGTTTGGTAAAATATCACAGGATTAAGTAAGGAAGGGGCTAATATTAAAAAAGATCTTTGATAAATTTTATAGCTATTAATAGTAATGTTAATGTGTTGTTAATGTTTCAATTTTTTATTTGATAAATTTTGACAAATCTTGCAAACAGTTTTTGTCAATAAAGGAAAACCGGTTAGGCCCAAAAACGTTTATTACTTGGCGAAGGTCTCTTCTTTATTTAACGTGATAATAAAATATTGTTAAAATTTAATACATTTTTTTAACTCGCAGTGAACATATTTACTGCAAATTTAGAGTTAAAATAACAAGAAATGTTCAAAAATTAATTTGTTGATTTAATGGATTTTATTAAAAAAATATTTACTTTTCAGAAAATTAGTGTGTAAGGCAATATCTTTTCTAGTAAGAAAGTTTTTATTTTTAATAGAACCAGAATTAGCACCTGAAGATTACATATTTATTAAAATTTAAAATCCTATGTTTTGATTAATTGATTATTTATGAAATGTGCATTATATAAAGTTGTAGTAAAAAATTCTCAATTTTTTATTATTATTCCCAAGTTTTAGCCCATCATGTGTGAGTAAATTTATTAAAAAAGCTCATTACATCACATTTATTAACAAAACAAACCTCTTTAACGTGTGACTGTGATTCCAGAACCTTTTCATGAGAATAAGTTGTATTATTACCATCAACATTTTTTTCTTCATAATACGACTCTTTCAATTCCTTATCTTTCTCAGCATAGTGATCTAAATCAGATATAATCTCTTTTAATGAATTTTTAATTTTCTCTTCTTTTATTTCTGAAGTAGGTTTTGATGTCCCGTTTGCAGGTATGTTCTCGCTAATTCTACAAGATTCTATTGGTGGAAGAGGTTCAAAGAGTTTCAAAGGTTCTAATGCTTCTACTGGAACATAATCAGGCGGAAATCCGTTATTGATCAAGTTATGTTCTTCTTGGTTCTTGACTCCGTTTTCTTTTTTATCATTTTGTTGAGATTGTAGAACCGTTTTCTCTATTTGACGTGTTAGTTCAAAAGATTTGGGAGGTTCGAACGGTTTTAAAGGTTCGAAGGGTTTCATAGGCTCGAAAGGTTTAACCGGTTCGAAAGATTTAATAGGTTCTAACGGTTTATAATAGTTGGTTTTTCTTGATTCTGATGTTGAACTTTCTTGGGACTGAATGTCTGATGATACTGAGGTTTCATGTTCTTGTTCCTGCGAGTTATAAGTTATTTTTTTTTTAATAAATCAAGGCTTCAGTCTGACAGTTTTTGATTTAGGTGTAGGTGGGATTATCTAACTGAAGCTTCAAAACGTTATGTTTTTGTTAAGTGTAATGATGGAAGCTATATAGAACTGAGCGCCTGAAAGCTCTTAAATAACATTTTGAAGCTCAGTGCCTGGAAATAAACGAACAAATGGGTTTAATATCACTTTATTGTAAAACGATTTTCATACAACATACAGCTAAAACAATCCTAGTGATACTGCCAACCAAAAAAAAGCGTCAGTTCTATATAACTTTCAGTTATCTAGGCAAAAATGTCTAATTTAGTGTCTTTTCCCTTGTATCACATGGTTGCTACAAGCTATGGACAGTGTAAGGTAATAAATGCCTCAAAAGTCAAAACCCTTTATCAAAAATATTTTCTACTGTAAAGTAGATCAAAAATTCTCGTTTCAAAAATTGTTACACAAAGAGAGATAACTAGAAAGTATTTTTTTATTAATAAAATTACCCGAAAGCAGTGGGTAATTTCGGTTGTGGTAAGTTTTAACCTTCAATAACATATTCTTCGGATTCTTCCGATGAAAAACTTTGGGAAGAAGAGAATGATGAAGTTGTTACCTTGCGGCTTTCGCTAACTGATTGAGACACGGATTGAGATTGCATCACATTGCAACTGCTTTGGATATTTTTCGAAGCATTTTCTTGGACGATGGATGTGTTCGCTGTGGCTTCATACTGAGCCGACTTTTCGGATATTTTCGTGTGTCCAAGATCTTTCGACACCTGTGGAAAAATAAAATCGTTAATTGATCGATAAAATTATAGTCCTTCTATTTTTTTATTTTAACAAAATTTTGACGATTATGAATTTTGTCCACCTGTTTGTTCTTTGAAAGCATTATAATCGAACATTGGAGACATACATTACCTAGTGTCTAAAGACAAAATTCAGTGCTAATAATAATTATTGATAGAAACAACAAAGTAAGTACAACATTCTAGACAAAAACGTGTTTCTTACTACAAAAATTTTAATAAAAAAAAAGTCTATACAGAAAAAAGTTATTTTCCAAAAGATACAGTCAGGTGATATGAAAATTGTCAATAAATTTTATGTAATTCATTGAAATGAGCTTAAGTTGATGCATGTTCTAAATTCTTCTTCAGCTTTAGTTTCAAAATTGTTATTTTTCATCTGATTCCTAAAAAAAATTATTTCTTTCTTTCTCATTCATGTTTATTTTGTTTTCTCATCAATTTCTTGCAAAAAATTAAAGAATGTCTAGCAAATCTTCATTACAAATCGTCTAAATTTTAACGCTGCCTTTTTAAACTCAAGTCTAATAAAAAAATTCCCAAAAACATATATTCTAATTTTAGAATTTCAGAAAATTTTTTTCAATTAAAGAATTGCTAAATTTAGAAGTTTTGATCCTAGAATCTAGAAGACTTATAGGTTGTAACACAGGAGCCAAAATTTTTTGTGTATGGACTTGATTTTCTACACTTGCTTCTTACGAATGTCATAGAAATAGCTCAAAAACAAGCATTCTAAAATTTCAAAAACACTAAAAATTGTTATTAAGAACAAATACTTTTATTTTAAGAATTTGTCCTCGTTTTTGTGTTTTTGTCTCCAAATTTTTTAAACGATTTTTTAATAACATTGATTTCAAATTAAATCAAAAACCAAAACTGCCAACTTCCCTTATTTTTTTGAGATTTTCTCAAAAAAAAGACTTGATAATAAGAGCACCTTAAAGTTATGTGTCATCTGGTAATTGTAAATCACAAGTGAAACAACTTAAACAGCAATAAATCTTAAATATACAAACTTGTAGTTGACACATTAACGCACCTTTTAATTGGCTTTTACTACCTGTGCCAAGGCAAGTGTTGCCTGCATTAATAAGGTGTTGGGATATGAAGGAAGGGAATTACCACGTGTTATGTAAATAGATCAAAATCTCTTAGGCGGCGGTTCCTACGTGTATGATTAATAATATTTTTTAATAGTTCTTATTTTATTGTATTTTGTTTAAAATATAATGATCTTTTAAATTACCCACTCAGAGGCATTTCTTAGAATTTGCTTAAGACGACCTCTTGGTCATAAATAAAAATAAATAAATCTACCCAAACACCAAACGTTTTAGAACTAATACTAATATTAAAAAAGATTAGAAAAGATTTGTATTAGATATTAATTTGTCTGGCCCCACACTTTCCCATAATCCCAGCTTCCAGTGATTATTCACTGATAGGTCGGATTCACGGATAGGTCTGAAAAAGAGCTGAAAATTATAAAAGATGGTCCAATGGTTTTAAAACTAAACTTCAAAAAAGTCTTTTGTATTTTACTCCTTTTTATTAGTATTAATTCTCACCTGGGGATGAGTACTTTGTGGTTGAAACACGTCGTGTATAACAAAACGTTTGGTGTTTGGGTAGATAGTGTGTGTAATTTTCGACACCGAGAGGTCCAGAAGAAAATAAAAATCAATAAATGTATTAGAGCTGATTTTTGTTTAATTATTTTTAGTTCTTTTGTTGCGAATTTCAAATTAATGTTTTTATTTATTTTAACGTGAATTATGACCACCCTATTTGCGTCGTCTGAGATCATTGTTAATTGTCAAAATTTATGCATTTTTTTACTTAATTACATAACACCCTGGGTTAACTGTGGACCTACCTCAGAGAGTGTCGTTTCCTCGCTGGTTTCTTGCTCTATTTGTTGATTGCCGGACCCAACAAGGGAAACCTGAGTGTCAGACATTTTATTGGTTGTGAAATTGCCACCTCTTTCGGAGTCAGGATTTCTGCAAATGGAGAAAGAAAGTTCGTTGACTTTGAATTTTATCCGAAATCATTTTTGGTTTTAATCCTAATTACGCTTCTAAAAATAGTTTTTTTCGGACGGTTTAACCACAGCAAAAAATACTCAGGATATATCTACAACTGTCCATCTGGCAAGTTTCCAGACTGGATCCAGCTTCGCCCATAAATAAAACTGGGTAGTGGTTTGTCTGATGGCAAATCACATACAATTGCCAAATATTCAAAAAATTTTCATTAAATTTTTTTAATACTCTTTCATAAATAAATTAAACAATTTAGATACATTACAGTTTTTACACTACAAATCATGCTTTATTTTATTCAAAATTATCAATTTGTTTAAGTGTACATACACAGAGATAGTTGACAAAGTTAATTTTTTTTTAAGTTTCAACTGTGGCTATATTTAACCTTTCATCACAACACTTTTGTTACTGCAAACATCGTTTACAAAAATAAAATCTGGTCTGACAGTTATACAAATTGTTGTTCAAAATACAGGTGCGCCAGAATTCGCGTCCCAGAGAAAAATGCCACATGAGGTAAGATACCAGAAACATGGAAAAAATGTTAAAAAAATTTTATCTATAAAAATTTCGAAGTTATGAGGGTTTAAAGTTTGCACTTTGACTCTATTTATTTCTGTTGGAAAAATAATTTTTAAGTTTTTTTGCTATAGGCTATTAAAAGAGGAAACAAGGAAGCTGTGTCCTAAATTGTGACTCTGTTCAATGTTATTTGTGGCTTTTATTGGCAAATTTTTTGTCACTTTACTAAATAATTGTAAGATCATCAGTATCATTAAATAGATATAAAAAAATGTCAAATCAAAATTACAGATAAAATTTCTTAAACATTTTTTTCATGTTCCTGGTATCTTACCTTACTTGAAAATTTTCTCTGGGGCGCGAGTTTTGGCGCACCCTGTATATTTAAGTGTGTGCATTTTATGAAAATACTCATAAATTATGGGCGACAAGAATAAATTGATTTAAATCAAGTAATCTTGTTTTATATAAATATTTGGATGCCTTTTATACTTGAAATGACGACACTTTTGTTCAAAAAATTAGATATAAAATTTTACTTTAAGAAAGATTTTTAGAGATTTTCACAATGTTTGAGAAAAAAGAAAAAATCAAAAATAACAACAATCAAAAGTAAAAAGTGGAAAAGAATAGAAGCAGTTTTTCACAGACAAAAATAATAATAATAATAAAGACCGAATTAAAGATTAAAGGAATAGGTATACATAAAATAAGATATATCAATAAATTCGGAGGAGAGTAGTAGTAACAGTAAAAAAAGAATGCAATAAAATAGAGACTGATTAAAAATGCGTTAAAATTACACAATTGACACCTGTCATTCTATTTTTGGAGACATTTATCAGTCCAATGTTTTCAAGACTTTTTTTGAAATAAGCAAATATTTAAGTAGACAAAAATTAAATTGAATTTCTATTCCTCTATTTTAATTACAAACTTAAGACTAAAAAATCGCATGGTTTTGTTTAAAATACTTTTACAAGAACAAGTTTTTTTAACCTTTCGTTTCCGTCTAGATTGAACAATTTGCTTATTTTGCCTTATTTTTCTAATTACAAATTTCTCTGCATTTTTATAAAGTTTGTATAATTGTTAAATAAAGTTTACAAAATACCTATAAATCCAAATTTAGAGGACCATAATTAACATTTCAAGTTTCATTAAGACGTAATGCTTTCGGGTCAAATATTTCTGTTATTTGCCAATGGATTTTTATAAAATTTAAAATGTAAACAACTTAGAAGGTCCAGTATTAATAAAATTACTTTAACATAAGAAAAATTATTTTTACACATAAAATGTTAATAACGTAATTTAGGAACTGTATTTATTGGGCTAACCAGTTCAGTAAAACAAAAGATGCTCGCAGGTACCACTATTGGCATCATATGGTTCTAAAGATTCTAAAGGTGTTCTAACTTAATTTACCGACCACAGGTTTTCAGGATTGTACAAAACGTTACTTGGAGACGTTTTAGAGTTAGGTAACTTTGATAAAATTCTTTTAAAAATTAGGTCAAAATTTTAACAACATAATCTACATATTTCTGCTTATTGAGACGAGTGATTTTATTAGTTTTATTTGTAAAGGTCTGATTTTTAGTGCTTCACAATATAATAGTAGTTTCGCTTAATTTTAAATTGAGAACATATTGTTAAAATTATATTTTTTATCTTGAGGTAATTTTATTAATACTAATTGAATCTCCATCTTCTAAGTTGTCTACATTTTAAATTTCATAAAAATCCGTTGGCAAATAACAGAGATATTAGACCCGAAAACACTATCAAATATGACGTCTCAATCTCGCAATATATCTATGCTTCGTTTATTACTCCTAAAGAAATAAGACCTTTTCCTAAAACTGGACAACGTTTAGAAAATAGAAAAAATACCAGGAAACGTAAAAGCACCCTACACAGACACTCTTGAGAAGGAAAAAAATCAGTCAACTAGCCCCGGTCTATCCTACATTATGTTACTAGGAGTAAAAGTGATAGTTGATATGGCGAAGCTGAACGTTTATTTTGCCGAACATAGTGAAAGAGGCAAAAAAGAAACAACATTGCAAATGTCAGCAATGTCATGGTAAAAGTGAAAAATTTTAAGCAAAAAAATAGAATTTTCACTCCATGGCTGAAAGGTAAAAGTTGTGACATTTGATAATAAAAGTGGACACTTTTGTGACATTTGCGGATAAAAGTTTTTTATTTTTTATTACTCAACATCTATTATTTAATTGTGTCTGTATTAGAATTTCTTGTCGTTTTATTGATCACTCCTAACTTTTGAGAGGTCAGGAAATTTGTCATGCATCCCTTGGTCAGGAAGTAATTTATTGTTTGTATAGCAACTTTTACAGAAAAAAAAAACGAAATCATACAGAAAGACTGAATCTGTTGGTAACAAATTTGAAAGTATTTTTGTTAATAATTTTAAACACTACAACCGGATACGGTTGCAAATACTTGACGTACAACCCCACAAGATTGTTGAATTGTTTTAATCAAAAGCGCACTCCAATGGCAAGCTTGTTAAAGCTCTAATTGTTAAATTAGAGTCAAGATTACCAACAGATTCATTTATTGTGGATCACTTTAGATTTTATTGTTTAAACAAATTGTAATTGGGAACCTCGGCGATAATGACATATTTTCCACTTACTTCGATTGTAATATACTATTACGATGCGTTATTTTAATGAATCGCTAAACATTTTACGATCTTCTCGTTATCTTAAAATATTTCAAGATGCGACTACGAAGTTAAATGAAGTTGTAATTTACACACTTAAATGATCAAACCTAGTGACAGGATTAGTTTACATTTGAAAGACATAAAAACAAATAGGACACGACGGACGAAATTGGAAAGAATGATCTCAACGTCATACAGGGTGAAAGAAACAGCAACAGATGAAACCGATATGATGTGCAAAAATAGCATTTACCTTGTCACCAAATCCCACAAGATACAAGCAAGTACAAAAACCATTGCAAATCTGTCATCGTTTCTGTAATAACAAAAATATTAATTATGAAGAAATGACCATTCATGTTTTATTTCCGTATTCAAAAATACCTCACAAATGGAGTAAATCTAAAACGAACGCTGACAGAAAGCCACAAACAAAATGAAATGAACGTGACGAAAATAGCTTCAGTTTTGTAATGTTTTGACTCGAACTCTTCACGGAGCTTAACACAAGGACGTGGACAAATTACAATCTATTCCATATTAGAAATGAGAGACAAACCTATTTTTAATTGCGAATTTAAGTAAATAACTCACTGATTTATGATCAAATGTGATCTAAAGAACTTACCCCTTAACGGCATTAACCCCGAGAAATAGTCTATAGAAAAATAATTTCAAATATTCAAACCATTGTCGCAACATTTTTTATTTTTCACCTAGAAAATGGGACACTTGAGAACGATAAGAACAAGATTTCTGTCAGAGTAAGAAAAACGATCAAAAAATCGTTTTTCTTACACATAACAAAGAAAGGAAAGAATCATCGCGCCCTGTTAAGTCATTGTTCAAGTTTTTACACACAACTACTTCAGGTGGCTGTCGCAACATCTCCGGGAGCGAACCAGGAGCCAAATCGGGACACCACAACAAGCGCATGTCACAAGACTTATAAAACATTCACGTTTTTTTCTTGTGATCAATTTTAGAGCATAAAAAATAGCACAGGAAGACAATTAAATAAAGTAAAAGGAGGTTTTTGTATTTCTTTGGCAAAAGCACTTTAAATTTTAAAAATAAATCCTCCAAAAGCAGAAATGGAAATCAATTGAACCCTGGAAATAATCACTTTTAGTTTAGATCAAAAATAAACCGAGTTTGTTCTCTAAGCAAAGTCAATTTACTTTTAGAATCATCTCAAAATATTTCTTGCATTTATTTGCGTCATTAGCGGTTCACATTAATTCTCTGTCACTTTACAAATTTAACAATAATATCTTAAGTATACTTCTTGAACAATAAATATGTCACTGAGTCGACGTCACAGGTAAACACTACCTGGTTGCCAAAAATTTTGCTAAAGGTTAATGTAATTGGAACAAAACCTAGATAACAGTTTCAAATTCCTTTGGAGCTTTTGAACATTTTGTAAATGTAACAGTTATTTTAAATAAGATGCTTTCTTGCAATAAGAGCGACATAAAATTTTTCATTGTCGGCAAATATCTGTATTTTTAGCAAAGAATTCTTTCGCCAACACATGTGGTTTTGAGAAGCATGGAGAAGTGCCAGATTAGCTGATTTGTAAGAACAATCCAGCATAACAGACACTGAATTAAACCTAAAAAATTTTGAATTAACATTTAATATTTTTTAATTTGTCGAGAGGTTGTGAAGCTGTTTTTTTTTGATAGTAGTCAAAAATCATTTTCATTATTATGGGTAAATACCGATATTGAAGGGTATTACATTGATACAAAAATATCTAGAATATCATTATTTAAAACTATTATCATCACAAATACTAATGAAAGTATTTCGAGATGAAAGTAATGCAAAATCAAATAAAAAAGACTTAAATTTCCTTAATAAAAACATAAGAATAACTTCACCTCTAATATTCTGTCTTTGTCAAAACTGTCAAATTAACAAATTGATTTATTTCGTGTTGAAATACTATCAGTAATAGGATAAATTTTAACACTTTTTTTCTCTTCTTTTTTTTTGTGTTGTTTACATTATTTTAACAAATATTTCATATTATGAAGTTAGAAAGTTCCTTAAATAGATGTAGAAGTAAAAAATGACATAACCTCATTTAAAATAAGAATAAAATAATACTTCCAACTTAAGTTAATAACTCAGGTAAATAATCAAATACTGTAAGTAATAATAAATTAACAAAAGTAATAGTTGTGAATTACGACATGTTAGATACGTCTGAGGCAACATGACCATTCAGTTAGGTTGTATTGTTCACTATTCTATTTCTGGGTAATAAATGTGCTAGTAGTGAAAAAAATGTTATATAAAACACGATAGCCAAGATGTTTATAGCCTCGCATTTATTATTTCGCATCTTGGGTAATAAACAGTTCGTGTATAAAAAATCTTTTCTCTACCTTGTGATATAATATACTATTACTTTCGTAAACCTCGAATTAGAATAATAGATGACTAAGAGCACAGTGTGAAATGTTTAGATTCACCAGAATGATAGTTTGTATGTTCGTCCCAATTAAAATAACATTTGGCGGGTAAAGAAGTTGGTGTTCTATTTCAGCCTACGAGGCTCCATGTACTCAGTACTTTGCCAACATCTACAACACGAGACAGGTTAAATAAATATTTCTACATTTAATGCAAATAATACAACAACAAAAATACGGTTATTTAAAATTTCACAAAAATATAAGAAATAATGTTAATCTCGAATATACATCTGTAAAAACGCCCATCTGTATACTTTTGCCATCAACATGTTTCATTGTATGATTTTAGTTCATCATGAGTTAAAATAAATCATATTATTCATGGATTTTTTCTGTAAATTGTGGCAAATACCAACTCCGAAATAACGATTTCTTTAATATTATGTTAAATATATTGAATAAGCAGTGGTTAGGCCATGAGACTTACATTGTTTAAAGGAGACAGTTGGAATTTTGTCGGTGGTGTAAGCAAAGTTTAAAGAGGCCGGCGGATGACTAATTTCGTGAAGGCGTCGGTGCTGACCGACGTCCAAACCGATCGGCGGCGATACCACCCGCAAACGACCGACAACCCAGTATTATTTTCAGAAATTTTCAAGCTTTTATTTATTAAAATACAAAATAATAAATAAAATACGAAATACGAAATTAAGCCACTATTCATTTTTATATTAATGAACAAGAAATTATTCATTAAAAATAAAAATTTATTTATGAATCATTAAGGAACTATGTGTACATGGTGATTACAAAAAGAAGTGATAGTACAGGTCTAAATATATAATACTATAATATAATATAATACTAGCGCCATAGCCATCGTCTCCCTGACAACATAACAACTGTTAAAAACATTTGATTTTTGTGTAAAAGAAGAATCTGTGTTACAACTGGACTCCACTGACAAATTTTAAGCCTGACTATCAAAAAATTGCTGCCGCTAATTGTTAAAACTAACAATCAACACTTTTGGCATCGATAAACCGAATTAATACTTACAAGAATGTCCAGAAGTTTGTGGACTTGGAAAACTAAAGGATTATCAAGTTCATTTTCATATAGATCCAAAAGTCATGCCAACAGCAGCACAAGCAATACATCGAATACCTTTTCATTTGAGTGAAAAAGTGGAACGAGAAGTTCGAACGATTAAAAAAACTTGATATTATAAAAAATACAAAGCCAATACAATCCAGAGAATTACACTTGTCTAAAAGTGTAGAGGAGATGGGAACAAAGGGAATGGTCCATTTCTACTAGTCAAAAATTAAAGCGCTTTAGAAGGACCTCACAAAAACCAAAAATGAATTCAAAATCAAGAATGAAGAACTAAAAAAATCAACGAGAGCATCAAACTGTCGCTGAAGAGAAAGACATTTTTGCAATTCAATGTTCAGAAAAATGTTAACGTCAAACAAGAAAAAGAAATTGTAGCTTACAACTCGAAGCCACGGCTGAAAGAACTTGAAAATGTCAGATTTAAAAAAAATGAGCCCAGACGAACGAGTCCAGCAGTTTGACAACATTTATAAGAACATTTATGAAAGTAGATTAAACCACAAGAGATACTTAACACCATATCCACAATTCGAACCAGGCGATCAAGTGTTAGTAAAATGTATGGTAAAAAGAAAATTGACATCAATTTTCAATTCAACACCTCACACAGTTGTGCGACAGATAGGATTTCAAGTAACTGTCCAGCATCCAGATGGTCATAAGTTTGTTCGACACATCTCACACCTGAAAAAAATTAACTCCAAGAAAAGGGGAGATGTTGTATCGAACTAAAGAAGTGATCATAGAGTGCAGTGAAAAAAATAAGTGAGAGAAAAACTTCAAACAATTTTGATGAGTTCTGTATAGTTAAGGTATGGTTACGGTTTAATAATGATATATAAAAATCAGAACGATCTGATAAAATTTCCGGATATTAATCTAATTGAGTAAAAGAAACATAAAAATTATAATTATGAACTTTATTCTCGAAAAAAAAATTTTTTTTTTTAATTGTATAAAAATGTGAGACACACGCACATTCGTGCATAATAGTTGTATAACACATCGACAGTATATTGGACCTGTGGGTTGCGGGCTTGAAAGATGACATACATATCAAAATTTTTAATTTAAAATAATTACCAGTACTCATAATACTTCTAAAGTGGGGTTTAGTCAGAACATGCTGTATATACAATCTTTCTTCTTTTTTCTCCGTCCCCCAGCTTCCCCCGAGATCCTAAAGAATTTTTGCCTCTCCTACTTCTCTTACCCGACCTCCCGGAATCGTCATTCAGCCTTTCATCACCGAGAAAGGCTGTCCTCTTTGTTTCCGCAGACGTTTCTCCATTCCTTTCCACTACAGGATCATGCTCGCTCGGGGGGCTCAAAACCACTTTTCTGACTGCCTCCATCAAGGAATATGTTTCCACATCAAAGTTCTACTGAGATAGAGAATCTTCGTCGTCTCTATCTCTTTCTCTTTCTTCATCTCTCTGGTTTTGAGAATATCATCGCACATCTTTACACAATTTACCAGTACTCGTTGTACTTCAGTGCAGTACTCGTCAAAATGCAACCAACAGTACAGTTAAATGTTTTTGCTGCATTACCTACCTCAGTACTTACGAGTATTAATATAACTGAATAAAGCATAAATAACAGTAGAAATTTTTATTGATACCTAAATATTATTGCTTTCAAAATCGTTTTTGTAACTGAGGTCCCAATAATCCACTGATTAGACTGTTTTATCAGCGAATAAAATCGACCTGTTGTATAAGAGTCAATGATTAAATTAATGAGTTACATAATGTAGAATAACACCAAGAAAAATTAGTTGGTTAAAGTAACGGATTCCAAAAACATAATAAAAAGAACTTTTGTTCTATTTGTTGGTTTGATCACGTTTGGCTTGCATATGCTATGCAACTAACAAAACACTTCATACCAATTTCACTAGGGATAGAGCTTATTCCATATATGGTGGCGAACTGACAATGACAAAAAAGACACTTGTAGTGCGCCCACTTAGTTAAGATAAAAAAATACATGGGCGTACTTTTTTTCTCAAAAAATTTTGAAGACATCACGATACACTTATACCGGTATGCTACGGAGTCAGCTTAATCTCGTTCAATTCGGCGCATGATGTCACGTGCGAAGCAACTACACAGGGCTGAGCCAAGCCTGTGTGCAATGACTGCAATGTATTGAATAAATTGGTTGTAAATCTTACTTCGGGTGATTCAGAAGTTGAAGAAATGTGTATTAAGAGTTGCCTACTTTCAATTTAATTTTTGCTTTATATCAAAAAATCAAGAACAGTTATCAAATTCGCATTATTATAAAGAAGTGTATTTTTTCATTACCTATAAAATGTTTTTTTTTATACAATACGGTATACTGATATCAAAGAATCTTAATAATTAAGATTTTCACATTTTATTCAACAAAAAATATCTATTAATTTATTTAAAGCGGGAATATTATATGGAAGTGTATTTACCTTTAAAGAAACACTACAAACATCAAGAGACTCTTCAAGTCTAAATTGGCGGCTAAAACAGTGAAATAAATGTCATATAATAGGTATACGCCAGCTCTCAGACGGTCTGGAGCCTTAATATACCCATTATTCTGTTGGTATTTCAATTACTTCTGTTTTTCATTATTTTAATGTCAAAATTGACAAATTGTAAGTGTGCTCGCTATGATTTCATATTTATTACAAAAAATCTTTGAAATCTACCTAACCTATGAAAATGTAATGTTGGTTGCATCGAGAATTTGGTCAGGCACATTATTTCTCGTGAATCACCTTGTATAAGAAAAATATTTTTAAATGGTGCACTTTAAGAAAATCTGCCGGATGTTGAAAACGGCATCTTAATACATCAAATAGTAGAAAAGTTATAGACACACCCCTGGGTCACCCTGTATAAACAATTATAAACGTTTATATACACACCCACACCCCTTTAGGTACTAATCCATATACCTAGATATCATTATTAATTATTTTTGTTTTTGATTATATGAGATTAAATTATCTATTTCATAATTTTTCACAATATACGAGTCTCTAAGCAAAGTATCTGATGAATTCAAATTATAAATATTTTGCATCAATTGCATCTACAGGTGCCCCAAAAAAAGCGTACTAACGGAGCACTACGTGGTAGTATAATTACCAGAGGAAGTAGAGAAAAATATTTAAAAATTCTATCTGTCAAAAGTTTTTTTTGACATTTAACCTTTTTTATGTCTATTTATTAATATTGTTACCAATAGTCTTGAATATGTTATTTCATATAATTATTCAGTAAAGGTACAATTAAAGCCACAAATAACGTTAAACATAGTTATAATTTAGTATATAGTTTCTTTGTTTCTTCTTCCAATAGCCTGTAGCAAAAAACATGTAATAATATTTTTCCAAGAGAATCAAGTAGTGTCAAATTGCAAAATTTTAACCCCTATAATTTCAAAATTCTTACAGATACAATTGTTTTAACATTTTTTCCATGTTCCTGATACCTGGGCTTGCTCTAGGGCGCGAGTTTTGAACCATCCCCTGTATAATTCATATAAACAAAATGAACGTAAAGTACTAATAATCGGCGGAAGTAACAATTGACACGTACAGTAAATATCTTCTACATGCATACTCTTTTTTAAATTTTTTCATCTGAGGATACAAATTTAGTGGGTACCAAAGCATACGCTAAATTAATACCGAAAATGTCGACAGAACGTGATAAGGATTTTCAGTTAATTAAGCAAATAATATTTTATCCACGTGATCTAAGAGTGCCAACCCAGAAGCAATATACATATTACAACGTTATAGTAAAATTTTGTCTGCACAAAACAATAGGTAGATACAGAAAGTATTAAAAGAGTAGGTAAATACAAACATTTGATCTACATTAAACGCTATTTTTAAACAATGATAAGATTACACTGATCTGATAGTGTTGGCTATAATGAGAAGAGCGAGGTCGATAGGGAATAGTGAATTAGATGAAATCTACTTT
Source organism: Tribolium madens (assembly GCF_015345945.1). NCBI lineage: Eukaryota > Metazoa > Arthropoda > Insecta > Coleoptera > Tenebrionidae > Tribolium > Tribolium madens. Next base: position 80,839 of record NW_025400975.1, read on the forward strand.
GTCAGATTACATGAGCGCTTGTTACACTGAGCCAACCTAACGCAACTTCACTGTTTTTATTTTAAGTACTTGACAACTTGTTCAATGACTCTATAAATAACCTCACTTTGTTCATTTTCGTCGAGTGTCTGTGTGATTGATTTTTTTGAGGATTTTCCTAACTATAAATTTTGCCAAATGTCTACCGACTTCCTCCCAGGTAAGCGAACTTTTCTCTAATTTTGTAAAATAAAATTACTTGAATGCAAAATTTTATTTAACATAATCAATTTTCAGCATTTTTTATTATTGTTATGTTCGGGTATGACAAATTTTCAAAATAAATTAGTTTTGCGGTTGAGAGCTAATTCAATTTTCACATAGTTTTAATCTATTTGATCATTTACCACAGCTGCTTGGTCACCTTGGCCACGAAGATTTTTCTTACATCATTATAATAATAACAAAAGTCGACATCCTAACATATACATAATTTTTCACTACTAGTTTGTCGAACGGTTGTGAAGTTGTTTTTCTCTCCCGGGATTCAATAATCATCTTCATTATTAACAGCAGTAATGTATTAGGAGGTGGGTAAATACCGATATTGGAGGATATTATATTGATACAAATACAAAAAGTCTTGAAACTTCCTCATTAAAAATACATCAAAATAATACCACCTCTAATTTTCTGTCTTTGTTAAAACTCTTAACTTATTTACTTATTAACTTATTTCATGTTGAAATACTATCTGTAGTAGGGCAGATTTAACCAAATTTTCCCTTTTCTTTGCAGTTGCTATTTGTTTTAACAAGTATTTCATATTATGAAGTTAGAAAATTTCTTTAATAGATGCATAAGTAAAAAAATGACATAACCTCATTTACGATAAAAATAAAATAATCAACTTGTCCAGTGAGTAAGGTTATATTCTTCACCGTACTATTTTTGGGTAATAAATGAGCTAGTAGTAAAAAAAATATTATATAAAACATGGTATAGAAGAGTTTTATATTTTCGCATTTATTATTTCCTACGCATCTGGGGTAATAAACAACTCTGCTATAAAATATCTTCTCTACCTTATGACATAGTATACTATTACTACTGGCATATACAGGGTGTGTCAGAAACTCGGGCCCCAGAGAAAAATTTCAACTAAGATAAGATACCAGAAACATGGAAAAATGTTTAAAAAATTCTGTCACAAAATTTTGACATTTGACATTTTTATATGCCACGAATAACCTAAAACAGAGTTACAATTTAGAATAAAGCTCCCTTGTTTCTTCTTCTAATAGCCTCTAGCAAAAAAACTTGGAAAATTATTTTTCCAACAGAAATTCAAAATTTAAACTCTCATAACTTCAAAATTTTTATAGATAATTTTTTTTAACATTTTTTCCATGTCCCTGGTAGTTCTGGCGCAGCCTATATATGTCAGTGACAGTGAGTTTACTAAATGGCTCCGATTACATTCACAAAATTCATTTAAGAGTGGGTGTCTGTGAAATTTCCATTCTTCTTTTCATGCAAAAGTTTGTAAAGAGTGGTACGGCGCACAATTATAGCAACAAAGGAAAAATGTTGTTATAAAAATATCGTATTTACGCAAAATGCAAATTACCGATTCATTGTTAAACAACACAAACAGATAACCTACAAGGCTTTGGCTGAGCAACAGGTCAAAGATTCTAATATTTCTATAACAAAGGGATGCCATATAATATCAATTTGGGAAAACGTTAAAGAACGCGTTGAACGCTGCGATATTGATATTTTTTACTCGATAAATATTTTTCATTCTTAAACTATTACTATCAACTAGTGCTACCGAAAAATTATTTTTAGACATAATTTTTTCTATTCCTGATACTTAGATACAAAGTTTAGTTGCAGTCATATACAATTAGCACGTGATGGAAACGATAAAAGCAATAAAACTTCAAATCTACTTTTTGAGGACGGCCTAAATGATTCCATGACGCACACATACATACATAGAAGCTATTTTATTTGTTTTATATAAAGCTTTTTATTTACATAACGAGGAGACAGTTATTTTGGGTCATTGAAAGGAAAACTTAATCTTAATTAGCAGGTGAACAAAAAGTATGGAGCCAAATGACAATTTTTTTTTGAAAAAACTGATGGGGTATGATAAAATGCTATAAAAATATGTCCTTTCTCAAAAATAGAATTTTTGTTTTCTTTTAGGTTCTGAAAATTTTTAATTTTTTTAAATGGCAACTCACTACAAAACCTTTTTTTTACTAAGGTTATGATCTAAAGATTACTATGTACATTTTATTCACTTTTTATAGAATTTTTTTCATATATTTATATTGCCATTAAAAAAATCGCATAACTAAAGCAAAAAAATTTCATTCTCAAAACACGATCACATTTTTATAGAACTTTAATTTTCATTAATTATTATTTTCTGGACGCAAATAATTAAAAAAACGTTTGATTTCATACTTTTGTTCACCTCGTATAGTTACCATCTTTTCAATTTTTTTTAATAAACTAAACTGTCACACCATTAAATAATAATAAGTTTAAAAAACGAGTCAAATATGAGATTTTTAATCACCTGAGTGAATAAAAGACATTATATCCTAGTAGAATATTATGCTTTATCTATTATTATAAAATATTTTTGATTTTTGGTATTGATAAAGTTGACATTTCAATTTAATCAATAAAAATGTCAAAGAGAAGAGTCGTGGAATATGACTTTATATTCCACTAGATTAATATGAACTAAATGATTTGACTGTGGATACGCATATAATTACATTATTATTTAACCGTCGTGAATAAAATTATTAATCATTTCTTTCTCGACTTCGTAGTTAGTTGCTTCTTGAGCTTTGACCTTTGAGTTGCTGCTAATATTTTGGGAGGATGTTCGAGCAAAACTTCATGTAACAGTTTTATAATCATGTGACACATCTTTTGTGAAAACACAACTTTGATTAGTAGCTAATAAACCTTCTGTTTTTTATACTTGTAAAACAATCTACATTTTTTATTGTGAAACTAAAGTAGGCATTTGTAATTGTAAAATTGTCATACTTTATTTTTAAAAATTATGAAGTTTATAAACACATACAGAGTGTGTCAGAACTCGCGCCCCAGAGAAAAATTGAAGTAAGGTAAGATATCAGAAACATTTAAAAATCAAAAAATGTTTAAAATATTCTATTTGTCAAAAATTTTTGACATATATTTTTTGACATTTGGTATTTTTATGTCTATTTAATGATACTGATGATCTTGTATACAGGGTGTCAATTTTAAAACTTGCAATCGGCAGAACTGAAAAAGTTATTGAGAATCGTGGTTCCTAGGGTGAATCAAAATGACATGGTAAGTGACGCACCTCCACCCACCCTTAAAGCCACAGCCACCCCAAATTGAAAATTTTAAATGGCACAACCTTACTTGTGATACATCGTTGGAAAGCTCATAACAAGCGCTTTTCAAAAATATCATACAACAGCCTATTTAGTAAAGGCGTTTTTCCAATTATTCAAAAACAAAGACTTTAAATTTTTATTTTTTTATTGTATTCAAGGGTGGGTGGAGGTGCGTCACTTACCATGTCATTTTGATTCTTCCTAAGAACTACCAAACGGGTTTTGAGAGATTCTCAATAACTTTTTCAGTTGAAAGATATTGACGATTGCAAGTTTTAAATTGACACAGTGTATGATTTTTTGTATACCCTCCCGAAGACAATTGTTTTAGGGACTAATTTAAGTCCCTAAAATGAGTCTTTTCCGGACTCAATAAAATAGTACGTAAAACGGTTATTTTAGGTACTCATGGGCCAATTTCAACAAAAAATAACTTTTATAATTATCTAGTAAAGGTACAAAAACATTTCCAATAAAAGCCACAAATAACATTAAACAGAGTTACAATTTAGGATACAGCTTCCTTCTTTCCTCTTTTATTATGTTTTTTTATTTTTAAATGGCAAGTCACTATAAAACCATTTTTAGCATTTATAACAGCACGATGTTATAAAAAATGTCGATTGGCATATTTATATTTGAGCATTCTACTAAGAATTTTTGGAGAGTTTTTTAGCTGGCATTTCTAAATACTTTCTCAATCTCTTCAAGTGTTTTCTCTACAGTCCGAATTCCTGAAAAGTGCCGACTGACATTTTTTTGATTTCCGTTTAAAAAAAAAGACTTTATTACTGAAGTCATGGACATACATACATTTCAGAACGCGAGCCCCAGAGAAGAATTCTAAGTAAGATAAGATACCAGGAACATAAAAAAAATGTTTAAAAAAACTCTATTAGTCAAAAAGTTTTGACATTTGATATTGATAAAAACAAAATTTTGATTTGATAAAAAACAGGTAAAATAATTTTTTCAACAGAAATAAGTAGAGTCAAAGGCGCTAGTTCTAAAACAGCCTGTATAAAATTATAAATTCTATGCTATTTATTTTCAAATAAACTGCTTTCGTTATTTTCAGCCTTGCAAAATTAAAAAAAGCGGAAACTATTTTTATTGGCATATGAATTGACGTTACAAATTATGGTGTATATCAATCACGAATGTAATTAGTATATTTAAATTTATTAGAGTTCAAAGGAATTTGAAAGATTTGCGTAATAGCAGTGAAAAATAATTTGGTTGTTTGAATACAAGCGCAACTTTGTTGAAAGTTGTCTGAATAGAAGTTTTTCATAAACTCAACAATGTTTTATATAACATGTAATAAGTTAGTGACTTACGGTCCTTGTTTACAAAAATATTGAAACTGAAACCTGTAAATTTCCACGTGTTTGTTTACTTTTCAGTGTGACGAAAATAATAATTGAAAGTTTTCCTAATGGTTGAGTTGCGACCGCCATCCTCGATGAAGCAAATAAATAACTTGATGGTGGAAAAATCGTACAGTTTGAATGTGTATCCCGCCTCAGTCAGCGAACTGTCAACGATGATTGGCCATGCGCGCAAAGAATCCTTTCCGGAGGAGGCCCGCGCCCTCTTCAAAAAGTCACACACGTGCGGCAGTTTATACGCCAAGTGCGGCTGCAACAATGACTCCTCGACGCCTCTCGTGCAGACCTACTCAACCCCTGAGCCACCCCCCAGCCCCTCCAAGAGGGGCTCCACGCCGGTCATAGCCACCATCTACCCGAGAGCCGACACCAAACGACTCTCCAACCCAGAAATCAACAACACCTCGAAGAAAACCGTCATCAAAGCTAACGTTTATTTAAACCATCCGGAGATTACTTTCCCCATTCCGGTGGCACTCCCGAAGGAAACTTGTGATAGATCAAATCTCGCCAAATCGCTCGACTTGGAGGAAATCAAAAAATCCAACCTCGACTACCACAAATATAACGCTTTAGCCTACGAAAGCAGTGCTAGTAAGGACGAAGAGGCGAAGAAGTTTCTCAGCGATTTTGGAATCTTCGGTCCTATGGGCAACGGCGTGGCTACGACCCTCCGGAGGAGCTCCAAGAACTCGATCGATGGCGATGTCATCCAACAGATTCGGAAGAATTCCCGGAGTCTTATTGACCGGCATTCCGGAGCACAAGAAGAAAACGATTATTTGAAAACGATTATCGCGAGATTAAAAAAAGAACTTTCGGAACTGGAAGTCAAGTATGGGACGCTGCAATCGGAACTTTACGAAACTAGAAGAGAGCTCACTTGCAAAGAAAGCGAAGTTCTAAAATTGCAAAGAGAAATTCATAAGCTCAAGGTGAGTTTAATATCAGTTGTATTGTTGTCACATTATTGTGTTGCCTTCAATTCAAAGAAAATGGAACCGCTTTCCATACTTCTCTACTACAATACTATCAAATGTATTATTTAAATGTCATGCTGTTGGCGTCATGCCTTTACAAAACACTATCTACATTTTACAATAGTATTTATAATTTTGACAGTTTCGATACACAGATAAAAGTAACGAATCAGATAAAGTGTGAATTTCAAATCAAGATGTGCTAAATTAAGAACGTACTTAACACGCTAGACTTGTATTAGTCAAAAGTCGTTGGCCCTTGATTTTGAGGAAAAGACTAGAAAATAGTTGCGTGTTAACATACCGAAAATTCACCCTTGAATAATGTAATAAAGTGGCTACGATTGTAATTCTATTAACATCGTAAAATTTTCTGCTTATAAAATTCTGTACCTACATGAAAACCTAAATTTTCTAAATGAAAAATCATTTCTAACATCGTTTCTAACATTTGATGGGCTCCTAATGTTGGTAAACACAAAAATGACTTCCCAAGTGATAGTCACTCATTATTTTTTCAATTGATTATTGTAACAAAGCAGTGAAATAAATGGTTGGCGACCTTCAAATGGTCTTTAGTATTGTCAAGCTGGTATTTCTTAACATTAAAAAAATTAATTTTGAGAAAAAAGTGAGGAAATTACTGTTTTCTTATAATGTATCATATTTCATATTTGTTAATTGAATTTTCAAGTTGCAAGAATTTTAACATTTTAACAATTTTTAATGCGATAATTTATTTTATGTTTAAATAGAGTATAAATAGTGTCTTTTAAAAACAAACAGCTTTAATTGTGTTAAAATTGTAAAAGTAAATATTAGAAGATGAAAAATTTAACAAAACTCGTTTTTTTTAATAAAAAAAATTCAAATTGTACATTTTTTTGCCTTTTACTGTAATTGACAAAATCATAAAATGATAAAATAAAAATTAAGTTTATGAGCGACCGTTAGAGAACGATAAATTTAATAAACCGAGATTTTTAACATGGAAAAAATATTTAAAAAATTCTGTGACACTTTTACTCCTAATTACACAATATACTATTACTTAAATTTTTATTCATTATTATATTATTTTCTGAGAGATTTAAAAATAAAATATCCTTGGTTTAATAACCAATGATAATAATAATTATTATTTAGAAACAAGCATAAACTTTATTAAATCTGCCCATATAAAGTAAAAATAAAATAAATGTAGAACAAAACACATCTTAAATTTAAATGTGCTCAGCGATTTTGTTAAGATTTTAAAAATTGGGGTCATTGCACGTTGTTTATGCACTATTATCAAATCAAATTCATTAGATCTAAATGATAAGTGATGTCACCAATTTAATACAGCTCTCGAGAATCATTCTCAGATTTGATTGATAATGATAATTTAGATGATCGAAAGCAATAAAAAGTATGTTTTTTTATAAAATCAATGTGATTGCCACTTAAGTATACCTTCATTCTGGAGATTTAGGAGATTAATAAATTATCACAATCCATACGATTAAAATTCATTTAATAATAGTTATTTCACTTCATAACAATTATTTATGTATTATGGCACTAAAGTCCACAACACTGTTATTAATGTTCGAAACCCAGAATACACAAAATTGTAGTATAATGATAATGATTTACTTTTGTGCGAACTTTGTTAGACTTTTTATTGAAAATTTTATGTAACTTTAGTAACGATTTTGGAAAAAAAAAGTGTTTAATACACAAGGAAAGACAAGTTAAACATTTCAAATAATTCTACATCTACTTCTGGCTTATAATTCACAAAAAAAATGTTCATGATCTTAAAGAGCAATAGTTAAAATTTTGTTATACTGTTAAAATATTTTTTTATCGTGTCATCATAGTAAACATTCCATTAATCTATCAATTTTTGATACCGACTTTGACATATTGTCCCTCGTGTCTACCCAATTATCTTGCAAATCTAAAATTTTTCCAACAGAGTTAACAAGAAAAGTTGATCATATGATAAAGCTTGAAATATAATTCGAATATTAGCGATTTAAACCATCTCGGACGCTGCGCAGGTGACTCAGCTAGCCTCGTCACCTAGCATCGTCCTCGATTAATTAATTATTCTCGTTATACTTATTAATAGCTATAAAAAACTCACGTTTCATTCAAGTTTAAAAGGACTTATTTTTCATGTACTATACCATATGATGGAAAAAAGGTCTCCTCTAGCGAAGCGAAGCTACGCGCATCTTGGCTTTAAAAATCTAGTCTCTCCTTTGTGATGTAATATACTATTTCCCAATATAAATTAGATAGAAAGAAACAAAGTCATAATGTTACAGAAGTCAAATTTTCTCCATCATCCCTCAATCTTTCAATATTTGATAACAATGGAAATTAAACCTAAAATCGCGACTAAAAATTACATATTGAAAATCAACTACCGATTCGTTACAAGAAAGATTTGTTAAGAACAAATTTCTTAGAAACATTATTTTCAGTGAAAATGTGTATAATTGAAAAGGTTAAGAAAATTACGGCTGGTTCATCGTTGCACAACAAATAACCTAAAGGTTTATACTATGTAAAATGGTGTGTGACGAAGAATTCAGAAAAAAAAATAAGTAAAAATGTTTTACTATAACATGTTTCTTGGAATTATCAAACGTACTGAAAATTTCTGTTAGCCACATTAATGTTGTAGAAACCGAAAAAGAAATGAAAATTTTATTCTCAGTTCCATTTTTTAACTTTCAAATTCATTCCAACTCAAACTTGTTTAAATTGATTTGGAATTTTGTGTGTGTTATTTTGACTTCCAAATTTCATGGCTTAATTATTATTATTGAAAAAAATAAATATTTTTTTAAATGGAAGATACTTAAAAATAAAAACCAGTTTTGCGTGTTTTGTCATTTTATTATCAAATAACTTAAACGCCCTTCTTGATCTTCCTTGATATTTCCTTGATTTGTTCACCGTATTTTTCACTCATTTTTTTCATGCTCTCACCATATCCCGAAATTTTAAACAAGTTATTGTGGAATCAAATCTAGAATGTTGATGATATACTCCAACAAAGCAGCTACCAAAAAAAAAAACCTAAAAATAACTAATAAGACCTGTCGCTTTTTAAAAAATACATACTATTGTCGCTTTCGTGAATTTTACTATCAAGTAAAGAAAAATTTACAGCGAGTACTTTGAATAATTTATTTATCTATTGATATTTTTATTCTTGACGGGAAAGTGACTAATTACTCCTTTATTACTACCCTCGTTACAAAAGAAATCTTGAAGTTAACAGAATAACACAGAATTGTCCCATTCGTAGCTGAAACATTCTGATTTTTTTTAAATGCAACTCCAACACTAAACATAATTCTGCCTTATTTGGTAAAAAAATGATCGATATTTCAGAGCGTCCTTCAGCAAACCACAACATTTATCCACGATGGAGATATTCTCACGAGCCTTCAGGAAAAGCACGCAATGGCAAACCGAGCTCCACAAAGTCAACAATCTCTCAACAACAGTTGTTGTTTGAAAAAACAAGGTGTATCAGCCGAATCAAGTGAATCTACCGGTCAAGCAAGCGACATTACCATTCCAAAACATGATAAAGATTTCAGGTAAGCACGCAATTTACTCCTCAATTACTCAAATCATGCAATTATAGATCAAAACAACTTATCAAAGACGCCATCATGGACAATAATTTTTTACAAAACTTAGATACATCACAAGTGAGAGAAATAGTCGATTGTATGTATCTCAAAGAGTATCCTCAAGGTTCCTATGTGATCAAAGAAGGAGAAGCAGGGGCGCATTTGTTTGTCTCAGCTGAGGGTGATTTTGAAGTTATGAAAGAAGATAAAGTCTTAGGGCACATGGGACCAGGGAAAGCTTTCGGAGAGTTGGCCATTTTATATAATTGCACAAGAACTGCTTCAATTAGGGGTAAATTTTTCCACTTTGAAGAAAATCTTAAAAATAATGTTTTGTCCAGTTGTTGTTGATTCAAAAGTCTGGGTCTTGGACCGAAAAGTGTTTCAACAAATCATGGTTCGAACCGGACTTCAGAGATTACAAGACAATATCAATTTCCTCAGATCTGTTCCTCTTCTTCAGAATCTCAGTAACGAAGTTTTGGCTAAAATTGCAGATGTTCTTGAAGTCGTATGTCATTTCAAAGTTGTTAAATCTTCTCTGATTCGAGATCCTTCTAGGAATTTTATCCTGCAGGTGTTTATATAATCAGACAAGGTGCCAACGGTGACACCTTCTTTATCATAAGCAGTGGAAGTGTTAAAGTCACACAACGCAAACAAGGTTCAATGGAAGATGAAGAAGAAATCCGAATTCTTCAACGTGGTGATTATTTCGGTGAACAAGCTTTACTAAAAGAAGACTGCAGGACTGCCAACATAATTGCGATGAACCCAGGAGTGGAATGTTTGACTCTTGACCGAGAATCTTTTAAACAACTAATTGGAGACTTAAGTGAAATCAAAGAAAAAGATTATGGTGATGAACAAAGAAGCAAAATCAGTTCAACTTGTACCGAAAAGCAAGAATACGATTTTATCAATTTAGATGATCTCGAAGTGATTGCAACACTTGGGATTGGAGGTTTTGGTCGTGTTGAATTGGTTCAGTATGTGCACAACCCATCGTTAACATTCGGTCTTAAGTGCCTCAAGAAGCAACATATTGTGGATACCCAACAACAGGATCATATCTTCAGTGAACGGAATATTATGATGAGTTGTCGAAGCAGTTTTATTTGCAGAATGTACAAAACGTTCAAGGATTCGAAATATGTTTATATGTTGTTGGAGGCTTGTTTGGGAGGAGAAGTTTGGACGATTTTAAGAGATCGAGGATGTTTTGATGAAGACACGACGAAATTTATCACTGGTTGCGTTTTGGAAGCCTTTGATTATTTGCACAGTAGAGGGATAATTTACAGAGATTTAAAACCGGAAAATCTACTTTTGGACGCCAATGGTTATGTCAAGCTTGTTGATTTTGGCTTTTCGAAAAGATTGGGGTATAGTAGCAAAACTTGGACTTTTTGTGGGACCCCTGAATATGTAGCTCCTGAAACTATTTTAAACAAGGGACATGATAGAGCTGTGGACTATTGGGCTCTTGGAATTTTAATGCATGAGTTGTTAACAGGAAAGTAAGTAAAACACTAGGTAAATATTTGTTAGTTTCTGGAATACATGAAACAATTTTTAGTCCACCGTTTACAGCTTCAGATCCAATGAAAACTTACAATTTAATATTAAAAGGGATTGACATGATTGATTTTGCCAAACATCATATTGGAAGAGCAGCACAAAGTCTTATCAAGAAATTGTGTCGTGATTTACCATCAGAAAGATTAGGATATCAAAAAGGTGGAATACAAGATATTAAAAAACATAAGTATGTTTTTCTTTGAGTTATGATTTTTAGTTTTGTAAAATGTTGGTTTTAGATGGTTTCAAGGATTTGATTGGGATGGTTTAATCAATCAAACACTACCTTCACCCATTAGACAACCAGTGAGAGGTTGTTGTGATACAAACAATTTTGACTGTTTCGGAAAAGATAACGACATTCCTCCAGATGAGCTTTCAAATTGGGATTTGGAATTTTAACATAAATATGATCTTTATTTTGTTTTTACAAGTGAAATGGACAATAATTGATGTAATGATCGTAATAAATTCATATCTTTTACAATTATTTGTTTTATTCTGAAAAAATAGGTTGTTTCCTCTTTGCGTCTATGTGATCCTAAAACTTCTTCCTGATATTTTGAAACATTGTCAAATTTTAAATTTTAGAATTATGAAATATCCTTCCTTGCGTTTATGTGATTCTAATACTTACTTTTGATATTTAGAAAAATCGTACAATTTTTGGCTTTAAAAATATAGAATACCTTCCAGACGTTTATGTGATCTTAATTCTCACTCCTGATAAGTATTTAAAAAAATCGCACAAGTTTTAGTTTTAAAAATATAGAATTTATGCGATCCTAATATTACTTTTGATATTTGTAAAAATCGCAAAATTCTCAATTTCAAAAATATGGAATACCTCCTGGTGTTTGTGTAATCTTAATACTTACTCGTGATATTTAAAAGAATCGCACAATTTTTACTTTTAAAAAATGGATACCTCCTTGAGCTTATGTATTCCTGATATTTGTAAAAACTGAAAAATTTTTAGTTTCAAAATTATACAGGCTCAATAAAAAGTATGAAACCAAGCGGTTTTTTTTAAATCATTTGCCTCCAGAAAATAATTAATATAAATTAATTGTTATTTATGTATTAAGAGCATAATTATGAGATTATGGCATGAGGGAATGTTTAAAGCTCGAGGAACGAGAGCTTTTAAATTCCCAAGGGCCATAATCACCAATTACGCCCGTGTTCCTTAAAGGAAATTAACGAAAATGCAAATTGTAGTGTTGTGTAGAAAGTTCGCTATTTTGATGTTGTTAAGGTTACTGCGTTTGTTTAAAAAACAATTCATTTTTCGAAATGAAGGTTTCTGAAGCAAAAAGCGTTTATTCAGAAGAAATTTTACAAGAATCTGAAACTGCCCAGGGAAAATTAATTCCTCATAAATCAAGGGATTTGTATGTGAAAGAATATGACAAGTTTTGATACCATATTGTTTGAATAATTAAACCAACCGTTGCTTGCCAGATTTTTGACAGATCTGTGCCATAAAAACCAATTTATGCACTCATTTGGAGCCGTGTAAAAATGATTATTGACTAAAATAGAATAAAGTATCTAATATAAAAAATGTGATCGTATGTGATCGGATGAAATTTTGTTTTGTTTTTGCGTTAGGTATGCGATTTTTTTTCTCAAAATGGCAACTTATGTAAAAATATTTTTTGATAAAAATTAAATATAAAGTAGATAGTTATAATCCTTAGATCATAAGCATAAATAAAAAAAAATGTAGAACTCAAAATCACAAGAAATTTTCAAAAAATTATATTCTAGATGAGACGTCACATTTTATAATACTTTATCATTCATCAATTAGTCGTCCCAAAAAATAAATAGTTTAAGCAAAAACGTTTGGTTCCATACTTTTTATTTACCTGGTAAAATACCTCCTCGCTTATGTGTTCCCGATACTTACTTGTACTAATTCGAAAAATCGCAAAATTTTCAAGTGTAAAAGTATGGAATATCTCCTTGGGTTTATGTGATCTAGGGTGAGTAAATTGTGAAGCAGATAGACACCAAAGGTATCAAAGTCGTACCACATACACAATTTCGAAATAGAAGCATTTCTTATATTTTTTCGAAGAAGAAAAAGAACCACTATTTACCTTTAAATACACATAAAATTTGTTTCATCGCAAAGGGAAAAGAGAATGAAATTTTTATTAAATTGAACAGCATTTTCAACATAACAGCAAAATTTGTTTTTAAAATTGATATAAACGTGGGAGCAAAAAATAATTAATTAAAACAAATTGTACAAATTTTAACAACACACATTTATTTTATTTAAACAATTATTCTTAATAAAAGTTATGAATTAAACAAAACACTTATAAAAAAACTTAAATTGGGGCTTTCCTGTTAATTTTGAGACACCGAAATTTTTCCGGCAATGTACAAAAATAGGTCGGTTCCACTTCGTCGTCATGAAACTTCATAGTCAAATTAGTTCCAGTTTTAATTTTATTAATTAACTTTCGATAAATAACACTTCTGCGTTTAAAAACGGCAAGAAATGCCCTCCATGCTATGATTTTTAGGCATATAAACGTTATATTTTTATAGTTACCGCCCTTCAACCTATCAATTCTCTTAAAAACCCGCGACGAATACGTCCCAATAGTCGACTTCAAAACTATCCAAATATAACTAAAATCACAGTTCAAAAAACTGGACCTTAATGCCATAACAGCAGCGTCAAACTTAAAAGCAACCCAAATCATTGCATCGTAAAAATTCTCAAGAACTGTCTTTTGGTTATTGAAAACTGTATTCATTTCAAATTTTGTCAAACTGTTTGAAATGAATGAAAACTCCATCGCTTTTTCTAAAAATCTCCTCGGATTATCATCACCGATTTGATTCTTAAAATTCCAAAGTCTGAATTTGTGACGTATCTCGAATTGTGGAGTAACTTTATATAGAGTTCTCACTTGTCGCGTCGTCATATTGAAAATTTTACCACAGTAGGGAATTTCATCTTGTGGATGGTGAAAAGTTGATAGATTTGTTCGAGTTTTGGTAGAATTCACCTGATGAGCGTATCGGATGTGTTCTCCAAAACGGTAAATTTTGTCAAGGTGTGGCGAACAATAAAAAAAATCATCAACTGTTCGATGGACAAAACCATCGTCGTCAAAAACGGGAAAATGAATGTCATTTGTGAACGCCAAGTAGAGTTCACACAAACAGCCTGATAATCGATCACCCTGTAGCAATCCGTGGTTCCACTTGTAGGTTTTTCTCCGGAAGGAGACAAACTGGTTGGTGATGTGGTTTATAACGAATTTTTTCTCCTCCTTATTGAGGAATTGGGTCGGAAGGGACAAAATTAAATTACGAAGAATTGGAATTTGCACGTTTCCGTAGGCGTCTCTGATGTCGATTTTGATACCATAAATTGGGGTTTGTGTTTTTTGGGTAAATTCTGACCAATACTTGTAGAGGGACTCTTTTTTCTTAAATTTTTCTTCGATAACTTTGTATATTTTCGAAGTTAGGACTTTGTAATAAGATTTTTTCCCCGGATCTGGGAAAATGCTAACAAGTGCACGGAAATTGTCTTCTTTTGGAATTATGATCAAGACGCCACGTGGTTTCACGTAGTCGTCGTCTTTGACTTCAATTAAATATTCCATTTTTTTCATTTTATGAAATATTTTACTTTGGAATGATTGAAATTTTTCTTTTCGTACAAATTTAATTTCGTATCCATTTAAAGTTCTCACAGGTTTGTAATAAAACGCAATCAAAGGTTTGACAACATAGTCGAGAAGAAATAAGTTGTGTTGTTGTAGAATCTTGTGCTGGATGTTCGGTTCAAAGTCCTTCAACCAAGGAATTTCGTCGTAATCGTAGTATTTGTAGAGTACTGACAGATGCATACATTCAAATCTCGATTGTGTTAGAATTTTTTCAACCACTTTGTAGAAACGTTTGCGGTTTGACGTTGTTCCAAAGTACGATTTTGGGATAATTTTGTCTAAAAGTTTTAGGATTTTGACGGGTTTCTTGGTCTTTTCTCTTTTAAAAACCCGCAAATTTTCTAAAACGGTGTTTAAGACGCTGTGGTATTTGGAATCGACTGTTTTTGGAGTTTTTTTGCGAGATTTTAGGGAGAGGCAGAAGTAATAAACCATTTTCTCTGCAACAAAAATACGAATATAAAATAACACTAAATAAAATAAAATAAAAGTTAATAATGATAACGTATGGTCCTAATGTTTTGAGAAACATTTCAAAATGTATTTATTTTTTAAACTAAATGTAACAAAAGTTGATAATACATATTATACAGTATCTCCTCGGATTGAGTTTACAAGAGGAAAAAAAAATGTTTGATTTTACGCCAAAACTGCAAAGGAAAAACATTTTTTGTTTCACCTGAAACGAGCAAATCTGTAATTAAAACTGCAATATTCTGACTCAGTGAAAAAAAAAGCTCATTTTTCTCTTGATGTTGGACTTGTAATTTTTTTCTAGTATATGCCTTCTATCATCACATTAGCTGTTTTATCTTTTTGACAACAATGTCACTTTGACAATTAATTAATTAATTGAATAATAGTTATTCTTGTTAAAAAATGACTTTGTTTTTTATCTTAAAGTTGTTTTTTTTTGAGTTGCCATTTTGAGTTCTACAAATGTTTTCTTTTTAATGGCAATTCACTATAAAATCATTTTTCTCATGAAAGTTATGATCTAAGAGATTCTAAGGATTACAACTATCTACTTTATATTTAATTTAAAAAAAAATACATAAATTGCAATTTCAAGAAAAAAAATCGTATAACTCAAAAACAAAACAAAACTCCGTTCTCAAAATACAATCACATTTTTATACAGGGTGATTCATCTCAGCTCCGGTGGCTCAGTTATTATTTAAGTGAGAATTTTGATATCTTGTAGACTTTATTTATATTCTAAAGCGCATTTCAAATAAACAATTTAAGATCACACACGGTGGACAAAAAATAAATTGCAATACAAACTTATGTTATTTTAAATGAAACACCATATGTTTTTTGGCAGTAACATCCTCTTTTTAAAAATACATTACACAAAAAGTTAAGACAGCTGGAAAAAAAATTACCACTGTAAAGAGGAAAGTACAAACTTTAAGATTAAAACATTTTTTTTATGTATTGCAGTCGAAAAGTTAAAATAATTTTGAAGTTTGTTAAATTTAAATAACTTAAAAAAATTTAATGGAGCACCCTATTTTTTATTTTTGCACCTCATAGACTGATAAATTGTCTATCTAAAAAAATAGCTTTTGATATCTAGAATAGCTAAATTAAAAGATATTGAATTTTAAATGTTAATTATAGCAACATGCCTATCACTACAATGAGCATTGTTAATACCAAAGCAACCATAGTAATTTTACTACTGATCACTTATTTAGAATTCGTCCAGAATTGTAAAAGCCGACATAAATATTGAAATTCGAACTCTTTTATTGTAAAAATGAAGAATAAATAAATAGTACAACTCACCTCCCAGCAGATTTTGTTACTTATTGCTGTATCTTTGTTTTTTCTTATAATGATGTAAAAGGTAATTACCGTCAATAAATGCTATTATTATTATTATTATTATAAACTGTCGCAATAAAAATTTCTTCTCTAAATCTGTTGAAGTAATTAATAACAATTAAAAATTTAATTTGTAAAAAATATCCATAGGTCCAGATTTGTGATTGACATTTAAGAAAGTTAAAATTAAATTCCAGTAAATGTAAGCTTTTCTAATAACAAAATGTTTTATTTCCTTTAAGTAACTGAAGAAAATTGTCTCAATAAAAAAAATCTTCTTTAAATTTTTTGAGTTAATTAATAATGAAAAATTTGAAGTAGAAAATATTCACATGTGATTAATATTTTAAGAAAGTTAAAAACTAAAATCCGCTGAATGTGTGCTTTTCAAAAACCGACATGTTTTATTTCCTTTTAGTAATTCAAGAAAATTGTTTCAATAAAAAAATTTCGCTAAATATTTTGAGTTAATTAATAATTAATAAATTAAATTTGTAGACAATATCCTAGAAAATACCTATGTGCAGATTTTTGATTAATATATTAAGAGAATTAAAAACTAAAATTCAATAAATGTAAGCTTACTTTATAGTTATTTTTGGACTATTTTTTTACGAAAATGTTAGTTTTAGTCTTTAATTTTTAGTAATTTTCATATACATACACAAAAAACTACTTACTTATTGTACTGTTTCTATTGTAATACATAATTACTGCACTAATTTAATAACTTGTGAGAGCAGTTCGGTTAAACACCCGTTTCTGTTTCTGAACTTGTCTTTGCTTGTTCAAGCCCTCTACAAGGAAGAATTTAAGGGTGGAGTAGAGCCGACCAATACGAATGCTTTTTACCACATATTATACATTTCCTGTTTTATATAAATAGACATTTAGTTCTTTGACAAGTGTTCCAAAATTTTTTCTAATCGAGCTGTTTAATAAATTCGAGGCTATAAAAATCTTCACTACCGTGTTTTATATTTTTTTTCACTACTAGCATATTTGTTACCCAGAAATACAACGGTGAAAAATTTAATCTAGTTGCTGCCTCAGACGTAACATGTCATAATTCACAAGTATTATTTTTGTTAATTTATTATTACTTACAGTAGGTAATTAATTACTTACCTAAGTTTTTAACTTAAGTTGGTAATATTATTTTATTCTTATCGTAAATAAACTTGTCATTTTTTTATTTCTACATCTATTAAAAAGATTTTCTAACTTCCTAATGTGAAATATTTATTAAAATGACATGGAAACCACAAAGAATAGAGAAAAAGTATTAAAACTTGCCCTACTACCCGCAGTATTTCAACATGAAATAAATAAACCCACATTGTTGTTTTAACAGTGTTAACATAGACAGAAGAATTAGAGGTGGGGTTATTCTGATGTTTTTTTAATGTCTTTTTTATTTGATTTTGAATTAATTTCATTCGGAAATATTTCCGTTATTAAGTACTTGTGATGATAATAGTTTTAAATAATAATATTCTAGATATATTTACATTATTATATTTATGTAATACCCTTCAATATAGGTATTTACCCACCTCTAATTTATTATAGCCCTTGGCCGATAATGAAAATGATTATTGACCACTAGGAGAGAACTACAGCTTCACAACTAGTAGTAAAATAAAATTATTCAAAAAATAAGATAAAATTTATGACATTATTCATTATTATGACTGAATAACTTACGTGAACGTATCAGTCATCATAACACATTAGCAAAGAAAATAAAATGTTAAATAATTTCGATTCCACGTGACATACCTCTCAGTAATTTTCAACATAACCGTTATTAAAGAAACGACTTTTTTATAATGGATAAACAACAAACCAAAATTAGTTAAAAACCGAAGCTTTTTGAATTATTAAAAGGTACACAATTTACTTTACAAATCTCCAAATGTGTTTGAACAGTTTCGTTTGTATTTTAAATAATTAATGAGATACTAAAAAATCATTCGACCTAGTTGCGTGGATGACAACACCTGTTTGCTTCGACGACAGAGACGCAAGCGCACCTATATTCTACATCAGCACCACTAGGATTTGACCCATCGCCCAAGAAGTCCTTCCAGTGTCGCGCATATCTGCTTCTAGGACAGAACGACGTTCTATTCCACTACAAATCGACCACAACATGACCCAGTAAATACCGGTATTTTTTTTATTGTTAACAGCACCTTTGGATACTGTAAATACAAACACTTCACTTTACGCTAAAGTTATTACTTATTTTTGTTTTTAGGCAAATCACTGTTAAAAATAAACCTTTCTTTCACTTAAATATTATGACTTTTGGTAAGTGACACACTGATAACAGAGGTATAAGAACATAAGCAGCGAAATCGATTACAATTAATTGTTTTATTACATTTAACCTTTTCATGTCATTTATCACAGAACATTTTGCTTATCATGCACAGCTTTTCAATAATAACAAATCCAAGAAAAAAAGAAAACTTAATATTTTTGCAAAAAACTGTTCATAGTTTGTATATATTTTATTTATTTTCTAAGCTCAAAAAAAATACAATAGGTAGTATATTAAAAAACAAGTTTCATAAGATCAGTCTTAAAGCACGAATTCAAAACGAGTGGCGCAGCCTCAAATTATTTTCAGAGTGCATCAAGATCTTATGAAACGAGTTTTGATCTATTTTTTGTAATTTGTGTAATTTGTTGCCCTTTGTATGCCGTTTTTACACAATTTTTTTTACTTTAATCGATTTAGGGATTGGTAATGTCAATTTTAAAAGCCTTTTGTTTTATCCAAATTCTGTCGAAAAACACGAATATGGAAGATAACGAAGATAATCTTGCCCCTGAAATACGTACAATCAAATTTTTCCATTTTTAATGCCTATTATATTTTGGAACTTTTCTGTTGCCATTCTCTCAATTCCTTTCTTAAGTAGAAATCAAATTTATCTCAAAAAACGGTTACTATTGCTTTTGTAGCAATAGTCCAGAGGCATTGAAAAATTAATATTGTTTTAAGATTTTTTGGACATTCCGTATGTAGATTTTCGACCACTGTATATGTTCGTGTCATACTTTCGATACTAATCTTTTTGTAGAAACCTACAAATAAATTAAATTAAACGATAAAAAACAAATTACTTTTTCTAGAAACACATAAGTATAATTGCATGTCACTCTTCGATTTGTGCTTAACAATAACTGCGTTACTGGAACAAGAGGCGGCAGTCTAACAATAGCTTTTTGATTTTACTCACTTGAAATCGATTGCACATTGTCTTTATTTGGTAAGAGTAAAAAATACAAAACGTAATAAAAATTAAATACATCATGTCATTAAATAACATTTTGGAGTACAATAGCTTGTAAACTAATGTACTTCTAGATAATGATTTGTTAAGATTAATATTTGATCAAACGTGTTTTTTTTAGATCTGATGCAAAATGGCGTTAGTTAGGAATGAAGCCATAAAAAGGTATGAAATTCTAAACTTGGCTTTATTTTCATCCTTCATTTAGTTGGGAACATTAAATTTGAACCTTGGCCTTGCACTATTACATGATTTACAAATTTAAGTCCTCTTTTTGCAATAAAAAGGAACAACAATTTTGATATTAATTCAGAGCTTTTGAAATAAGGAAGAATTTATTCAAATTGCTTCTCTATTTTATATAGAAAAAAACATTGTAAAAAGTGACAAAATGACAATCAAATGTCCCAAGATACACAGATTTTGAGGTAATACGCAAAATGTTACAGGGTGTTTGTTTAATGCTTTTTTAATCAAAAAGGAACATGCATTATAGAAAGTGGACCTAAAAACCAGCCTATATACAGTGATAAAAAATTCTCGATTTAAATTTTCATTTTTTGGGGTTAATTTCTCACATAATTTTAGATTTGAAATATCAAATATGCTTAGAATATATTCAGAAAAACTATTTTTCTGTAGAGTAAAGTACCTTTTATGTGGCACGTTATTAAGAAAAGTTCTTTAGAATCAACGTTTAGGCCCCTATACCAAATTTAAAAACCATCGTCCTACTATGATTTTTCCATTTTTTTTCCAAGATAATTGCTTTTTATAACAAATACGCTAAAAAGTTATTTAGTACTAATAATCTAAATATAAATTAATTTTAATCGTAATAAAAGAACTGTTAAAAATAAAATTCACTAATTTGTGAAATAATAAACATAAAAAAAAAATTAAAAACCAAAGTTGGCCGATGATTGTGAAATTGGTATACGGGCCTAGATGTTGATTCTAAACAACTTTTCTTGATAACTTTTTTTGTAGTATTTGCCACACAAAAAGCACTGTAGTCTACAGAAAGATAAGTTTGAAATAATGTGTAAATCTGATATTAAAATTGTTGAAATGGAGCAAAAGCAACTTCATACTAATGCATAACTTGACAATTTGAAAGAAAAAATACCCGGTAATTCAGTAATCTTAACGTTGGCAAACCTGCATATTAGCACCCAAGGGATAAAATGATATTACTACTCATGGGATTTAATGATGTGTGTCCCAACCTTTAAAAGGTCAGTAATCGGCATATTACATTAGTGATTGTGAATAAATAATGTTAAAACTTTTATATTCTTAGAAATCGTTAATGTACTCGTGATTGTCTCCTTTAGGAAAGTTCATCACTAGTTAATAATCTATAGATCAATAATCAATTACTTTATTTTTTTATACGCATTTATTATTAATACCTTTATCTAGTATGAAAAACACTTAAGTATCTTTTTTATATCGACGAAATGTTCTAGTTAAAAACTAGCTTATTGTGAAACATCAAATATTTTTTTAAATCGATTTCTAGAAAATATTAAATAAAAAAAAACAGAAAAGTGATTAATCATTTTTCTGTTTTCAGAATCAGTTGTATTTTATACAACATGATTCTCTCTTTTAGTACCTTTTATTCTTCTTTTTGTCGGAAGGTTGCAAAGTTGTTTTTCTTTCCTAGTGGTCAATAATAATTTTTTTGACCAAGGGTAATAAAGGATTCGAAGTGGGTAAATACCGATATTGGTATCAATGTAACACCTTACATTTCGAGATGAAATTAATGCAATATCAAATAAAAAAACACTTAAATTTCCTCTTTAAAAAACATCAGAATAACCACACCTCTAATTCCTCTGTCTTTGTCAAAACTGTCAAAACAACAAACAGGCTTATTTAAAGTTGAAATACTGGTAGTATGGCAAATTTTAAAGCTTCTTACCTTTTTTTACAGTTTCTATGTTCAATTTAAATGTTCTAATGTACCTCAAAATAATTAAGCATTTTTTAATTTTCCATATAATAACAAGTCTACTTACTTTTGAACAATCCTTATAGTACATGTTGGGTACTTTGTTTATGACTATCACCTTCTAGTCATGCATTTACACTCCTGTCCTTGTTTACCTTAATAATAAATTATCAATTAACAAAAAATCTCGTAATTAAAGTTCGTAATTAAATATTCTCCTTTATTTTTTGTTTGTAAAAATAACATTATAATAACTAATTATATTCGGTGTTTATTCAATTAATTTAATTATTACTACAAAATAATTACGACTATGTATATTATTATTAACTTTAACAATCATTCGCAATATTAATACACCAGTTGAACAAAAAATATGGAAATATGAAACCAAAAGTTTTTTGCTTAAACTGTGTATTCATTTTTTTGAAAACACTAACAGACAAATGATAAAGTACTAAAAAAATGTGACGTATCTCTAGAAAAAAAATCTTTGAGTCTTTTGATCACAATTTTTATAACATTTTAATTTTTATTAATCATTATTTCCTAAAGGCAAATAATTTTAAAAAGCGCTTGGGTTTGAAGTGAAATTCTATAAAAATTTTATTGCGTGTCGAGAAAAGAAAAGCTTTCTTTAAGAATTTCCACTGAAATAATTAAAGTTATGTCCGTCAAATTTTCTCGCCAATACAAACCACTCCTTAATTTCAAAATCGATAGAAATCGTGGACTAAGGTTGCATGGCATGCACGATTTGTCTGTTTCTACAAGACGGACAAAAATATCGATTGTTGCTTCGTCCATTTCAGCAATTAATAAAATCAATTTTTTAAGGTCACTTTTGTATTTGACAAAATCGGATTATATAGGTGAAACACTCGAGTCTTCCGAGCGATTACATAAAATGTTTAATATCTTTAGCGTCGCCGCCCTTTAGACCACTCCTTGACAAACAGGATTGACCTCAGAACACTGTAAGTCGACTACTACAATACCAACAAAGCAAAATTAGAGATATTAAATAAAATGCAAACAAATCGTAAAAATTATAAAAGATGATTAGTTATTATTTTAAAAATACAATAAAAAAAAGGAAAAAAAATCCACAGAGATTGATAGAAGTTTGAAACTAAACATTTTTTTTATAACTGTAGTCTATATTTTTTTCTAACATTAATATCTTATAGGTGCATTTAAACTTCTGTTGCTATACGCTTTATGTTGTTATACACTCTTCTGTAAAATACGTCGTCAATCACATAGTATTTTATATACTTATCTTAGCATTTTGTCAATTTCGACAAATTTCTTTATAACAATTTCTGAATTTAGTGAAATTTATGATCCAATATTAATGTTGGAAAAAATTTCGAAGATAAGTTTTATAGTTTAAAACTCTTGTTGTCTTAAAAGCTATTCTTTCACGGCTCTAAAAATAATTATTAATTAATAATTCAAAAATGTCTTTGAAAATTTCATTTTGGAAACCTTTTTCTTTGCTTAATAACAACTAAAAAGACAAAAAAGTATCGAAATATGTGACTAGCTACAAAGTAGACAAAAAGATTGGAACCAAGCGGTTTTTTTTAATCATTTGCCCTCAGAAAATAATAACTAACAAAAATTAAAAAACTATAAAAATGTGATCGTGTTTGTGAATGAAATTCTTGAGTTGTGCGATTTTTTTTCAAAATGACAAATTATAAGAATTATTTTTGTAAAAGAAAAGATTTTAAATTGTGTTACCAAAAAAATAAAAAGGTTGAACAACTCAAAAACAAAAAAAGTCGTCAAATTTTATTCTTGAGAAACATTTTTATGATACTTTATGCATCAATTAATTTTTTCAAGAAAGAAATAGTTTAAGCAAAAAATGTTTGATTTCATACTTCGTCCATCATTTTTATTAAAAAAAAAATATTTCTAAAAGTTTTACTGTAATAATTTTGCGTCCGGAAAGTACCTTTTTAGACGTCCGTCAAGTGATATTTTACTGGTAATTAATTTGTCATCTCTGATAGAAAAGGAACAAAACCCCAATTACTGGAGGAAATTTACCACAGAGAAATAATCCCAGCGAACGGATTTAAATCCTGAGTTGGAAAAAATAAAATTTATGTTAACAAATTTATTTATGTTTGTCTGGTAAGGATAAAATGATTTACCTGGCTTAGAAGACAATCTGAAATGTAAAGTTTTCACCATTTCTTTGAAGAAAAAATTAGTATTTCGTTTATAACAAATATTGAAATAAATGTAAAACACAGAATTTGGAAACATGTAACAAGTATCAATAACGATCGCGAACTAATTTTATTACAAATTTAAAAATTTTCAAATTATCAACAAGGGTTTTTCCTTAAAACAAGCAGGCAACCAACAATACGACCCGTATTAAACAAAAATATAAAGTCGTTTTTTAAAGTCGACTAAAATAACACATTTATTTAATCTCATGAAATTAAAATATCGATTCAAAATCTCATGCTTTTTTATTATTTTAATTTCTAAACTGTCACTTTGAAAATAAAAGAAATTGTATCATGTAGAAATATAGGATAACTATAAATCAACAAAGTAAAATAAAAGAATTAAAAATAAACTTACTTTTTCAAAAATTTATTATCGTTATTTACCTACCAACATAACATACCTACGCAATATTTATTTTCCATAACATAAGTATTAAAATTTGTTATCAGTCATCCAACTTTTTCATGGTCACCACATGTAAATATTTAAATATAAAATAATAACCTACAGGTACATATATCTAAGTGTTTGCGTAGTGCTAATAAAAATCTAACAAAAATTTTAAAGAAATAAGGATTTGTTATTAAAAAATAATAAAGTTATCATGTTCTTAAAACACAAACTATAACTATGTAAAGTTATAAAGGGTTAGTCAATTGTAGTCTATTTCTGAAATTTTCTAATATGCAACCAAAAATATGACTCACCCTGTCTTTTTTTCATTTTCATAAATTAACCTAAATTTACAAAAAATATTATTTATACTTTACGTGTCTTTAAAGTGAATTTACAGTAAAAGAAAGATGAAAAATAAATCACTAAATTCTAATCAGTGAGTATTTATTTTTAATTAAAAAGTCGGTCACTTCAAGTTTTTTCCTAAATTTTTGTGTGTAAATTACAATTGCATTGCTATTTTTGTATAATTTTTAAAATAATGTGCTTTCAAAAAATCTTAACTTTTTCAGTTGTTTACTTTATGGATACAGACTCATTGGGCGTTTATATTACAGTGGCAATGGCGGTGATAGTCTATCCAATGATGGTAATGAAGAAGCTTATCGCTCTCATGTAGCACCGGATCATTGTGGAGTTCCGTGGACAACCACTTCCTCTGAACATTTCATTTCTTATCCAGTCCCCCACCATCAGTTCAACTTTATCAAAGATTTAAAAATAAGAAAACGTTCCTCTCAAAAGCAACATGAACGGTAAGTTTTCAAAATAAATATCTCAACAAATTTTTATAAACTGATGTATTTATTTTCTCTAGTTTATGAACGTCGAATTTTAGTAGTCGTTTTTAAAACGGAAATCTCAAACAGTGTTAACGTTGGCAAATTCATTCATGATATAATTTTAATATCATTTTAAGTTGGCAATTACGGTTTTTGATTTAATTTGAAAACAATGTCATTAAGCGTCAGTAAAAAAAAATCGTCTAAGAAAATTTTTAAATGAAAACACAAAAACGGAAATAAATGAGTACCGCTAACAGTTTTTCGAAATTTGGAGACGAAGAAGTAAGAAAAAAACATTCTCTAATTTTTTAGCAAGAAATTGACGAGAATACAAAATAAACATGAATGAGAAAGAACGCAAATAAATTAGTGTTTCAGGAACGAGTGGAAAAAGTAATATTTTTGAAACTAAAGCTGAAATAGTATATTATATCACAAGGTAGAGAAGAGATTTTTTTATAGCCGAGCTGTTTATTTCCAAAAATGCGTAACATCGACGAAAATAATAAATGCGAGGTTATGAAATTTCTCTACCGTGTTTTTCAAGTACCTACATTTAATACCCAGAAATATAACGCTAATAATATAACACGTAGTAATTCTCAACTAATATTCTTGTTAATTCACTTTTACCTACAATAATTAATTACTTACCTGAGTACTTAAGTGGGATGTATTATTTTATTCTTATCATAAATGAGGTTATGTTATTTTTGTACTTCTGCATCTATTAAAAGAATTTTCTAACTTCATAATATAAAATATTTGTTAAAATAACAAAGAAAAGAGAAAAAGTGTTAAAATTTGCCCTACCACCGGTAATATTAACATGAAATAAACACAATTTTTGTTTTGACTTTTGACTGTTTTGACATAATTAAAAGAATTAGAGGTAAGGTGAATCTGATGTGTCTTAATGAGGAAGTTTAAGTCTATTTTATTTGATGTTGCATTAATTTCATCTCGAAATACTTCCGTTAGTAGGTACTTGCGATGATAATAGTTTTAAATAATAATATTCTAGACATATTTATATTATTGGAATACCCTCCAACATAGGTATTTAACCACGTCAAATACATTATTACCCTTGGTCTATAATCAAACTTGTTATTGACCACAAGAATAACCTCTCGACAAATTAAATACTGATACCTTTTACAACTAGTAGTGAAAAAAGAATGTTATTATGTTCAGAAGTAGACGTCCTTCACATCAAAGTAGATTATATGCTAAATGGGAATCGCACTTCCTGTATACTTGTATAAGTTCCGGTATTCTCCGATTTCCCCTATAAATTAACATTATTTATAAAGCTATTTACTTTGATGTTAAATTTTAACGAAAATTGCACAAAACAAAAGTGTATATTTCTAAAGAACTCGTTTAATATCAACACGTCTGGACATACTGAAACTCTTATTAACTTATTACTTATTACATATCCCATTTCTCAGACAAGCATCCACACCCTCGGTTAACACAGAGTTACCTTGACCCAACTAAATGAAATTAATTTAGAATTCCATACGAATTACCCCACAACACACAGATATTACATAAACTTCCGATCCTAATCAACAAAACCGTTGTATTATTATCACAATCTGGAAAATTTTGCAATACTACTAAATTAATTTCTACTTTTCTTGCCATCTAAATCGATCAAAGTATAGAAGACATTACGGCATTATTCGACTTGACCTAATTTTTTTTATAGTGGTTTACATAAAAAACGGCGCCGCTCTGGCAAAGTTGCTTTGCTCTTGTTTGATTAAGAAATTGATATAAAAATGGATAGGTGAACAAGTTTTAGAAAGTTTCCCGGCGCATTCACCATTTTGCTCGGTTAATAATAATTAATTAAAAGGTTCTTGACTCTTCCTGAAACGTATAGTAGTCGTTGCTCTCTAACCCTTACAGACATAATCAATCATCTTTTGACAAGACCTGAAATTGTTTACTGCTACGAAATTTTTTGTGTTTCCTTTCTTTAATCAAGGATTATTAATGATTTATGAAAATAAAGCTCTTTCAAGTGAAATATCCTAGTTAAAATACTTATTTTTTTATTAATTACCACCAAAAGAAAGATCTAACCTTTCTCTTGTATATGCTCAAATACGATTTGAAAATAATTAAAAATGGCAGATTTATCGAAACGCAAAAACATAGCTTTTTATTTAAAATAACGCCATCTTGAAAATATTTTCAAGTCCGGTAAATGTATTGCTGTAGCAAGAGCATACATTTTTATGAGACTTAATGTCTGATTTTGATCTATCAAACATACAACACAATTATTTCCTTAAGGTAAGTACATCAAACCTTTATTAATACTTAAAATACTTTATAGACCATTTCGTAAATTAGGTTTCTCAATAAACTGAAATATGTATTATCATATTATTCATATTGTGACACGCAGGATAAAAACTAGCATGTGGCGAGAATTTTTACAGGTTATTTGATGGCAATAATAATAATTATTATCTACTTTTGGCTGAACGACAATTTCTACACGTTACAAACAAACCCACATGAGATTGCTTCGAATACATTATTAGGTTGGAAATAGTGATATTAATGTTTCAGTATTCATTAATAAATATAAGTGTGACGAATTCACATATTTATACGCACAATGACAATATCTACGTAAAATGTTTATCACCTTTAAAAATACACCTATTAAAAGGTTTGTGAACTAGAAACATTACAATTAAATTAACTGTCGATTCTTAAGTTACGGATTTTTCAAAAAGAAGGTACAAATCCTGAAATTTTTAAATAAATAATAAATAATAAATAAATAAATAATAATAAATAAATTTTTTATAACGAAGTTCCGGTATAACTGCATTAATAAATATTTTCATTAGATAAATATCACTGTCACAACTCACTATTTCTAATGGGGGTTTAGTCGGAACACCCTGTATTTTAGTTTATTTACAGATTACTGAATAATTTTCTACGTAAAATTTTGTTTTTTAAATTCCGACTAATTTTAGAAATTCGAAATTTTTCAAAGGCTCCTAAAATGTCTGAAAACCAAGATTCTTTTAAAATTTTTATAATAACTTTTCTGTATATTTATTTGATAAATATAGTGTAACTAATTACGTCATGTATCAAAAAGAGTAAAACAAAATGAAATGTTTTATGGCAATAAATTAGAAGCTGTTAAAAAAACAGCAAATGTTTAATACACAATATACATTTGCACAGTTTTCTTTAGTAACATAAACAATTTACTTACACTAAAAATAGCTTAGATTTAAAAGTTATTTTTAAGTGTAAACACAATACGCAAATGTATCTCCTGACTTTTCTATTTTCAACTATTAGCTTAAATTTTTACATTGAGTCTTTAGATTCTTTAAGACGTCATGCAATTGCGTGTTAAAATCTTTAAAGTGATTTTAGTCATGCCTAAACCTGACCCTGCCCTTCCACAACGACAAAATGAAAAATCCTTTGTTTGAAAAATCAATATTTACAGAGAACATGTGGGTGACCTACTCATTCATGAACAGATTGTTCCAACGACTTTTTTTCCTGAAAAATATGTTTAAAAGGTTTTCAGGATAATATCCACAACGTGGGAGGCATGACTCAAGTTTTATTCCCTAAATCCCTGAAAAATATTTTCTTGAATGAAAGAGTTGGGAGCATGCGCTGATAGAAACTCTATCGTCGTCCTGAACGATTCACAGTTTCAGGCAGGGACCGGAATTAGTCCTATATAACAAAGCTGAAAATCTAAAACTTAACCTAACATTTAAAACTTAAAAAAAAACATTATTTAAAACTTAAGTGTGGTGAATTGTAAAAATATTTAGACGTGATTTAAAGGTAAATCAATGTTTGCTGAAATGTGCTGAAATTGCTATTACATGTGCTGAAAACTTTCGACTGCTCTAAAACATCATGCTGAAAACCGGCTTTCAGACGTGTCTGCATGAATTGGGACACGAGGGGACACAATATTACGTTTTTCATGATACATATTTAAGTACACCTTTCAAAATCACATAACAGCTATAAATCAATAACGCGACGTAAGAAAAAGCTGTTCAAATCTAAATGTATTGAGAATATATTCCCAAAGTAATCCATTATTTTATTACGTCAAAAAAAGTTAACAAATTTGATGCCAAATTAACGTTTTTTTATAATTTCATTACTGCGTTTTCAAATTTTCCACACTCATCATAGCTATATGTAGAAATATTTCACATTTAAATGTCAAACGGTGTTTGAAATCTAAATGTAATTTGGTTATTTTTAATCTTTCGATCAACAATTAGGTTCAAATTGCTTACAGTGGCAATATTGCTATAAATATCGGACTAAAAATTGTTACAATTAAAACTTTCTAGAAGAAAAAATGTTGCATTTTCTAACACAACACGTTCTAAATCATAATTCTTAAATGATTAAATCAGTAACTTCAATTTGCTTGTCGACGTTAATTAAAATGGTCTTTTTCATGGTCTTTCTCATTTGTTTCCATTGACCTATTTTATTTCACTGCAACCAACAATACGCTCAGAAAATTTAATTCGCAATTAATTTATCGCCATTTTTCTAAATATAAATTAAAGAAAAAAATGTAGATATGCAAACATCATTTTATTTTTATTTAAGTAATTCATACAGATTGTTCCGGGAATAATATTTATCTAAAATTTGCATATAGCCATAATCGGTTAGGTCCTGTTCAAAACATTTTCGAGATAATGACACTTCCGGTTATACCGGAAGTGGGTATCAACTTTGTTATTTTAATTAGAACGCTATGTTTTTATTGCGTTTTTGGATGCCCCAAGTTTTTCTATGAGAGTTATTATCGATCATCCCTATACCTAAGTTCAACCGTTTCTGAGACTTTTAGACTTATTGAAAATTTTTGGATTCAAACCTATCTCTTCACTGATTTATTGTTTTTAAGTATTATAAAATTATATTTGAACATTTAAAAGAAAAAAGTTCAATCTTTCTTTTGGTGTATTGATATTTAAAAAAATCATTAACAAACCCCCTTTAAAATGTGAGAAAAGTATTTTTAAAGCTAAAGCTAGATCAAAACCAGGTTATATTTTGAGCGAAATTTAGAGCTCTTGACTTTCTGTTTTTTTCAAGATCTCAAAAGTTCTAATTTTGGAATAATTGTCAAAATTTTAAAGAAATTGATACAAAAAGTGCAGCTAAAAAAAACGCGTTTTGAGAAAAAAGAAACATTCGTTATAATTTTTCTTGGTTATAAAAAATAAAGATTTGCTTTACTTAGATAATTTAAATCTAAATAAAAATCAATATTTTTGAAATATAAAAAAAGTGTCTTTAAGGCTAAAACTAGGTAAAAATGACGTTAAATTTTGAGCGAAATTTAGAGAAAACAAAAAGAAATAAAACCTTTAATTTTAATTAACTATACAAACACAACTATGAATAGTAATGAATTTCTAGCAATGTAAAAAGTCAAGATAACTTAAAAACCATTAAACTTATAGGTATGGGGAATGTTGATACAGATCGATGCAGGCTTAAATTCTCCTTCATTTTGTGAAAAAAAATTGGGACATTTCATTTGAAAAAATTGATATTTGAAATTTCTCAAATGTAACCTAAAATTTTGGGGATTTGTTAGCAATTTTTTCAATTAAGAATACACCAAGGAAAAGATATAACCTTTCTCTTCCATGTGCCAAAATACGATTTCAAAATAAATCAAAAAGTCAAAATTATCGATTTTTTAAGAGGAAGGTGCAAATCCAAAGAATTTCAAAAAAGACTAAATATTTCGACAACGGTTAAACTGTGGGGTTTAATAGAAACACCTGTATTTTATTCTATTATTTCCCTATATACACATTATTATAACCACTTATCTTTTAAAAAAACATAATTACATATTTAAATAATAATATAATTGTTAATAATTAATAGTTGTTTATAAATGTATTATTAGAGAAAAATAAAATAAATAAGTACTCCTGAATTTTTTTGAAAAGATGAATTTTTATTTACTTTCTTACTTTAGTTACGTTCTTTAGTTTGCCGATATAGGTATACTAATATTTAAAGCTTATCTAGAACATCAAATCTTCGTACAGGAAGATAAACTTTTAATAAGTATCTATTACGACTATGAGTAACACAAAAAAACTTGTTATGACAAAGATACATTCATCTTAAGTTTACTCACTTTACTTTACACGCTAAGAAAATTCAATTAAAGGGTAATAAACAGACTAAACAATTTAAAAAATATGCTATTAACATTATTAGAAGCAAGGAATTAAAGCATTTATACCGCAGTACTTGAACATCAAAATAAACCAGACTTTCCACAGACTTTACCTACTTCTAACACAAAAACGGGTCAGTTTATATTTAACGTATTAGACAGATACGCTGATTACTCGTACTAATGTGGCTAATTTAATTAAATGCCCTGTCTCTCATGCAAAAACAATTTTGTCCGACTTTCTTATAACTAAACGCATATGGTGGTGAGACTTTGGACAAATGCCAGTTGTTTGTCCTCCGAAAATGTAAATTACTCAATTCTATTTTTCAATATAACTTTCGTGTTGTGATTTCTATGGACAATTGCATATGATTACAATTAATTTTAATTTAATCATTTAATTTGGTGAAATCGTGAAGTAAAGCGAAAGATTATTCAGCACTTGTAATAACCATCTCTTCCAGACCTAGTTTTACGTAAAACTGCCAGTATCCAACAGTATTAAATTTCGCATACAAATACTTTAAGTGTGAACTTTACGAAATAATGAAACTTCAGTTGATTGTCGTCGAGACTGGAGAAAAGTGGCGTCGCGCTCTTTTAAGGTAAGGTTAATAATTCAGTTTTTTCACTACTAGTTGTAAAAAGTACCATTATTTGTTTTTTGTTTTTCTATCCTAATTGGCAATAATCATTTTTATTATTGACCAAAAGCAATAATGGATTAGAAGTGGGTAAATGCCTATATTGGACAATATTTAGAAGGGTAAGGGTAAGTTAACAAATTCCTTTAAGAGATGCAGAAGTAAACAATTACTGTTACATAAAGTAATAAATGTGGTAGTAACAAAAAAAAATTAAATGAAACACGGTAGACATGATTTTTGTAGCCTCGCAATTATTATTTTCCTACGCATCTGGGGTAATAAACAGCTCAACTATTAAAAAAATCTCTTCTCTACCTTGTGATATAATATACCTACTATTCTAACTTTTTATATTTTTTAACTTTTTGTTATAATAAACAATAAGCAAGTTTTAAAGAATTTGTTTCATTGTTGTCTTGTTAGGTATTACTAAGTGTAGAACACTGTTGTTTGTTATCTTTTACATTCAAAACAATTCATATTTATTTATGACACTAAATGTTATCATTATCAACAAGTATATGGCCATCGTGTATACCATTAAAACTGAAATCAAAATACAGTTAGTGGTCTTGTACCAACTCGACAAAATGTCCAAATACAGAAAACTGCAAAACGAACGAGGGTATGTATTGATATTTGTTTACAAAATTTATTATTTTATAATGAACGCAAATGAAGTTACGCAATGATATGTTTATCTTTTCGGACTTTACCAAAACATAGTCTGTTTTTCTAAACGGAAATGTGAAGAGTCTTAACGTTGGCACCTCTAGCAAATTCATTCAAAGTAATTTAATAAAAGAAGGTGGCAGTCCGGTTTAATTTGAAAACAATGAAAAAAATCGTTTAAGAAAATTTAGAGATGAAAACACAAAATAATAAAAAATAAAGTTTTGTCACTATGACAGCGACAAAAGTTTGCCCTAACTACTCGAATTACAGCGACAAAACGGAACCTAACTTTTGAAAGTGTCTGAATCTAGTAGTACTTTTTATTAAATTAAATAAACTAATTTACACCTTATTTGTTAATTTAGTGATTTACCTATTCATTAAATTGTCTTACCGAATTACACTCAAGCTTTTTTTACGAAGAAAACTTGACATTTTTAATTCGAGTTTTGTTTCGTTTAGGCAATTTAACTCAAAAAACTGCCAGAAAAAAATTTTTCGTTAAATTGCCAGAAAACAATATTCTCATTAAAATGTCAAGTTTACTTCGAAAAAAAAAAAGTTCTCGTGTAATTATAAGTGAAAACTACCAAAATTTCTAGGGACAAAAACAAAAAGCAAAAAAATTGTGGCTAGAGTGCTAGACAGAAAGCTGCCAACAATGTATCAAAATTTTAACTTGGTGATTTCCGTTTAAAACAAAACAGCTTTACATATCTACACGACTTGTATACGTATTATGATATTATAAAAATAAATAACGTCACGTGAGTAGAAATTTAAGACTTATCAAATCTGCTCGTTTATTTACGTAAACAAATAAATTCAACTCTGGAAATGAAATAATGGTAATTTTGGAAAATGTCTGAAGTGAGATGTTTTAATCGCGAGCACACCAAAATATTACCAATGAAATTGGCAACCAGTAAATAAATATAAGTAGTAATAAAGTGTTTAGTTGTATTTCGATTTTGTTCGGTATAAAATGAAAATGATCAGTTTTTAATTAACTTTTGCACCGTAAAAAAAATAATGATAAGTAAAGCATGCACAACATTTTATTGTAGTTTGCTGAATATAAAAGTGCACAGTAAATAGTAGTTTATTATACAAGTGAAGAAAAGTTGTTCATTATTTGTGAGTGATGTGTTTCTGAAACTCGTACTACGCACTCGTTAAGAAATCACGAGCAGATAATGCCAACTTTTCTTTACGTGTATAATCTCTTATAAGTACATTCATATATTTTCTAAATAAAAAATTGAAAATGTTTCAATTTATTTGCGAATTTCTTAACTGTCATGTAAATTTGTATGTAAAATAAAAAGCAATCAAAACGATAAAAATTCGATCATAAACGGTCGTGAATTACTTAAAAGTAGTAAAGTGAAATGTGCAAAATATAATCATTGCATTTGTTCATGTCCTATTGGTGTTTTTAACAAATTGCGTGTGTAATATGTTGTAAGCGGCGACCCTCTATTAAGGCATTGTATCTAAAATGCAGTTCCCTGCACATTATACGACCTGAAACAGATAGATGGTGAGTCATAAAGTGTTATTTAAGACTCAAGAGCCCCACATAAAAGTATTTTGAAAAAAAAAAGTTTTGTGTTATATTAAATTTTTCAGCAATAAGATAAACAAAATCACCAACTGACCATTATTATACAGGTGCGCCAGAACTTGCGCCCCACAGAAAAATGCCATATAAGGTAAGATACCAGGAACATACAAAAAATGTTAAAAAAAAATTATCTATAAAAATTTCGAAGTTATGAGAGTTTAAAGTTTGCACTTTGACTCTATTTATTTCTGTTGAAAAAATAATTTTCCAAGTTTTTTTGCTATAGGCTATTTAAAGAGGAAACAAGGAAGCTGTATCCTAAATTGTAACTCTGTTCAATGTTATTTATGGCTTTTATTGGCAAAATTTTTGTCACTTTACTAAATAATTGTAAAAAAACATATACAAGATCATCAGTATCATTAAATAGACATAAAAAAAAATTTCAAATGTCAAAAAATAAATGTCAAAATCTTTTGACAGATAATTTTTTAAACATTTTTTTCATGTTCCTGGTATCTTACCTTACTTGAAAATTTTCTCTGGCGCACCCTGTATAGAGTAAGATAAAAAAAACTAAATCAAATAATAGTACCATAGTAACCATTTCTAGATTCTAGAATAAAGAGGAACTCTAGAATAAAGTTGTACTATTTCTACTCGTATCTAAAGAATAACAGCAACATTATTAATTCATGTTTATAAGAGAGAAGTCGTATATTTACAGTATCAAACTCCAATTTGCACAGTAAAAAGTAACAATAAACGTAAAGTAGGTACTCGTAAAGCAATTGCAATCATTTTACTGAGCGTTTATCTCTTTGATACAGGGTAGTTAAAAAGTATGGATACAGTTAAATATTATAAAAACTATTCATCAAAACTTATTGAAATTTAAAAGTATTTAAATTACATCGCCTCATATGTTTATGAAACTTCTATCGCCATTTGTTCTGGAGTTACAAGCCTAACTTGATTTTTTTTTAAGTCAAGAAGGGTCAAATTTAATATTTTTAAGAAGAGCATTTTTTTCTAAGTTCTGTGATGTAACACATGCATAACTTATTTAAAAAAAAATGTCGAACTAACTAAATTTTGTGAAATGTAATTTTTTTTAGCCTTAGAAATGTTTTTATCTATCGTTAGTTCTTTGCCGGCTAAACTTTGACCGAAAAATACGTAAACTATTTTCCAAATTTCAACGTACTCTGCTATTATATTTAGCTGTACCAATACTTTTTAGCGACCCTGTACATATTTCTATAAAACACCTGTTATTCCATTGTGCATTTATTATTATCGCCCTGTTTTTTAATTTGTTAATCGGCATCTATTATTTTACTATAAAGATACTAGTTTTATTGGATATTAATTATTTTTAAATTACTTTTACTAAACATTCACTGTTTTTATTAAACAAAAATAAGTATAATAACGTGCATTTAATTTGTACCTAATAAATATTACTGCATTTACTGGTGGTGAACCAAAGTGGGGTTCAGGATACGAACAAATTTGCTCCGGACGATAATGCTCTGTCAGTATGTTATAATAATAAACTCAAGCGAAATCAAATGTTTTCATTCTAGTGAAAGTATATCGTCTCGGGTTCTGGCGATTATTTTTCAATGATTAATACGTGTTTGTCAAGAATGTGGTAGGGTACGTGTATGAGTCATCTATCAATGTTGAATGTACGAGTATGATGATAAAGTTGTAGAGAATTAACAGTGAAGGGTTTCTTTTCTAGTGACAAAGTGGTGTGCTGTTAGCACTGAGGAATATTTAGGTATGTTTTTGTTTTATTTACATTTGTTGAAGTAAATTACATGAAATTTTACCACGAGTTTATTTACTAGTCGTACTTGAAATAGCAACAGTAATCTTGGCGCCATGTAAATACTAGTTAATACAGTTGTATGGTGATATCCCACTAATTACAAACATGTTAAGAAAGTGTTACAATG
Organism: Tribolium madens; assembly: GCF_015345945.1. Classification (NCBI taxonomy): domain Eukaryota; kingdom Metazoa; phylum Arthropoda; class Insecta; order Coleoptera; family Tenebrionidae; genus Tribolium; species Tribolium madens. The sequence continues at coordinate 117,265 of NW_025400975.1, forward strand.
GATTCAGTTTTCTAAAAACTTTTAAATATGTTATATGTGATGGACAATTACTCGTCGTTTTTAACAATGGTCAGGGTGAACAAAAAGTTTGGAACCAAGAGGTTTTTTTAATCATTTGCCTTCAAAAATTAAGAATTAATAAAAATGAAAGTGTTTAAAAAATGTGACGTGTTTTGAAAATAAAATATTGTTTTGTTTTTGAGTTATGCGAAGTTTTTTCAAAATGGCAACTTGTATGAACATTTTTTTTTGATAAAAATTGAATAAAATGTACATAGTTCTAATCCTTAGATCATAGCCTTTGTTCAAAAAAGGTTTTAAAGTGGGTTGCCATTTGAAAAAATTAAAAATTTTGCAGGATTCAAAAACAAAACAAAAAACGAAAAATCTTATTCTTGAGAAACGTTATGTTTTTGTAGTATTTTATCATTAAAAAAATCGTTTAAGCAACAAACGTTTGGTTTCATACTTTCTGTTCATCCGGTATACATTATTACACTTTTCATTATGATTTGACCTGCTTCATTTACAACATTTGAATTTGGCGTTTGAAAATGAATTTTGATCGAAAATAACGTCTCATAAAATTAATTACTAAATTAACCATTCTATTTTGGTAAATGTCGAGCAACAAAAACAATCACGAAAAAAGAAAATTTTGGCGAATTGTCAAGGTTCTAAACAAGTCATTTCTTACTTTTACCTCGTTCTTTCGAAATTTAGATTTATACTTTTGGTGTAGTATAGAATGATCAAATAAATCGTTTCACAAGCAAATACTTTTTATTAAATATGTATCAGCACGTGTTACACGCAGTTACTAACAATATTTTTGTATTTTTCAGTTTTTTTACTAGAAAATTGTAATGACTTGAAATAGGTAAAGCAAACAAGCAAATGCATATCGAGGACAAATTAATGATCAAGTAATTTATAAATCATAGTTTAATTTTAGTATCATACATTATTTTTCTCTGTAGTTTCCTCTTTCCTCTCCATTGCTTATCCAAACGATGATTATACTTCAGTACATGTCTTTTATTATGAACCATTTTTCTCACAAATGCATATTTACTAATAGCTTAAAATAGTGTTGTGTGTTTCAAAATCACTCTGTACATATAGGGTGATTTAAAAGTGTCACACTATTTCTTGGGTGGCGATACATGACATCCAACTGAGATAAAAGTTCCCATGACAAAAAATTGTTTGAGCCTTCTTTCACGAGATATAGCTCTTCAAAGGTTAGTTTTTGGATTCAATTTTGGGCTGTTCAGATCATGTTGTATTCAAGTTACAGATCGATAGTTAATCTAATTTTAGTGCTTCTAGTTCACAAACCTTTTAATAGTTATATTTTTTTAAAGTGATAAACTTTTAAGTAGACGTTGTCATTGTGCGTCTAAATATGTAAATTCGTCACACTTACATTTCTTAATGAATACTGAAACACTCATAATATTGCTATTTTCAACCTAATAATGTATTCAAAGCAGTCCCATGTGGGTTTGTTTGTAACGTGTAGAAATTGTCGTCTAGCCAAAAGTAGATAATAATAATTGTTATTGCCATCAAATAACCTGTAAAAATTCTCGCCACATGGTACTTTTTATCCTGCGTGTCACAATATGATAATACATATTTCAATTTATTGAGAAACCTAATTTACGAAATGGTCTATAAAGTATTTTAAGTATTAATAAAGGTTTGATGTACCTTCAGGAAATAATAGATTGTGTTGTTTCGTTGTTTGTTCGACAGGCCAAAATCACACATCCATTAATTCTCATCAAAAATGTATGCTTTTGCCACAGCAATACATTTACCGTAAAATATTTTCAAGATGGCGTTATTTTCAAAATTGCGTTTTTGGATAACTCAAGTGAATTTAAGAGAGTTTTTATCAGCTTTCTCTACATTCAAGTTTGATCGTTTTTGAAATCATTTTCAAATGTAAGAATTTGCACCTTGCTTTTGAAAAATCCTCTGACATTTTTAATTACTCATTTTTCGAAATTGAATAATAATTAATTTCGAATTGAAATAATAATTAATAAATCTTCAAAATTTAAGATTACGTTTGGGAAACATCAAATACCCATAACTCAATTTGTTCAAATAAATAGCAGCAATTTTTTTCATTAAATTAAGGAGAATTTAATTCTGCATTGATCTATATCAACAATCCCTATATTTAATGGTTTTCAAGTTATCTTAACATTTTTTACAATGCGAGAAATGTTGTTTTCGCATAGTTTGGTATGGAACTTACTTACTGAATAAACTATTTTTTTTTTGACAATGGTGTTATTTTTTCCGTAAATACAAATTAAATGCAATAATGCATTTAATCTAAAAACTCGAACTACTTTTATTCTCCCTTTTTTTTTTCTTATTTCTTGTTTTTCTTTTTCTTATTTTCTTATTTTAATAAATTTCCTACAATATTAAGAAAAAGTTACTATAACTTGAGAACCATTGAAGAAGAATTGCTAATACACATAAAATAGAATTAAATTCAGTTATGTAGCTACCTCAATTGGGTCAGTATTTACTAAATAAAAATCTCCCAATTTTAAATTTATTTATTTCGGGGTACCGGTTTCGACCATTTGGACTTCATCAGTGCTGCGTCACTCTATTACCCATTAAAATATTTGAAAACTTTAAATAACATTAACGACATTAGTAAACAAACTCAGACCGTTTTTATTTTATTTTTTAATTTAATGTCGTTAATGTTATTTGATAATATTTTAATGTGTAATAGAGTGTGACGTAGGGCTGATGAAGGCCAAATGGCCAAAACCGGTACCCAGAAATAAATAAATGTAAAATTGGGAGAATTCTATTTAATAAATACTGACACATAATAATAATTAAATTCTCCTCAATTTAGTGAAAAAAAGTGAGGCATTTCGTTTAGAAACATTGAGTTATGGATTTTTTAATTACCCCAAACGTAACGTTAAATTTTAGGGATTTATTGTTAGTCACTTTTTCATTTATAAATTACAAAAAAAAGATCGAACCTTTCGCTTTTAAATGCCCAAATACCATTTCATAATAGTTAAAAATTGCAAAGTTATCGAGGAGAAAATTTGAAATCCAAACATTTTCAAAAAAGTCTGAAAATCGCAGGAATCCAAAAACCTAATAAAAAATATAGCTTTCCATTAAAAAAAAAAAAAACAAAGTTGCTACTCACTTCCGGTATAACCTGAAGCAACATGCAATTTTATAAATAAATATTCTCGGAACTTACAATATTTCTAATGAGGGGTTTAGCCGGACGGTCCTGTATATTGTATTATTCGTACACCTCGTAATAAGCTGTTTTAACCCTTTAGAAAGCATTTTAAGTGTAAAATGTCAACAATGGAGTGAGGAAATAGTACGTTGACATTTCGCTACAAAATCGATGAATTACAACGAAACCAACGTATATTTTTAGTGCTTCAACTTTTGTTAAAATCGTTTCTTAAACTGTTTGGATATAAACAAGAATTCAATCAACTCGAAAAGAATTCCATAATAAGGTCAAATGATATCAAGTGTCGCCATAATTTATCTCCCTTGTCATTTTTATTTATGGAAATCTCGCATCAACATGATTCATTAAATCCGAGAAATTTAAACTGTTAATTTCAAAGAGTGATAAAAACGGTTCGACCAAATTCGTTTTCATGATTCATTGTTTTCAAACTAATTTTGCATTCTAATTAAGAAACGTATGTACACATATGTATGTAAGTTAGTGGTCGTAAATTATGTTGTCATTTACTATGGAAAACTAAACTACAATCTTAAATTTTCCAGCAGATGTTGCAAAAGTGCTAATTAACACCGTCTGACGCGATTTTAGGAGTAACAAAGTACCTAATTGCAAACTATCGAATAGTGTTAACAATAACCCAATGCTCATGTGCAAAAAAAGGAGGGGCGACACTATAATTAAGAGCACATTATTCTAAACTAGTCCGGGTATCTCGTTAAGATATCTGCAATAATTTTCTTTTGCAAAATGCAAATGAAAAGACTATTGTAAATTTTTAAAGGTGTGCAAGTGGAGAATGGCAGTTCCTCAAAGTGTATAGAAGTTTCAAAAATGATGGCACATTCGAAGGTGGATGAAAATGAAAGGAACACAGAAAAAAAAGACGAAAATGAAAGTCCACCTGAAATTGTTGTTGATGGAGAGTGAGTAAAGTCGCTTATGCAGAATAACAACAATCTTAACCATCTTTCATTCTACTATTAAAACACATTAATAAATTTCTTTTCTCAAACAAGATGAAGCAAGTCTAGTCTAGTCATATTTTTTACTCGTTCAAATATTTATATTTTCTATGACACCACACAATTTTCAAGGCTGTGTGTGTTGCTACTGTTAGTAACAATAAAGACATTATTTAAAAAAGTTGATTTTTTTTACATTTCTAGCTAATAAATAAAGTGACAGTCGTCTATTATGTTCAAATGGAACGTTATCAATATTATCATATTCATGGTCACGCTTACATAGTAATTAGCATGTTTAAAAATAATAATTAATGAAAGTGGAAATTATCTATACAATGGATTAAACTCTAAACTAATTATGTAATAGTTATTTACTTTCGTCAGGACGAAATTAATTTGACACACGCCTAGCGAAGTGTCAATAATTGAATCCTGTAAAATGGTTAGCACACAAGATTTTTGGCTGAAGACTTTTATTTAAAAAATCTGTAATAAATTTTTCAAAAGAATCGTGATAGCTATGACGCACCACTAGATGGCGCTACTCCAAATAGAATTAAATATTAAAAAAAAATATTTCAGTAATAAAAAAGTTATATAAAATAACATTTCAAAATGAGTTTTCGGTACCCAAAGAAATATATTTTATAAATGTGTCTTAAGGCTGATGTATTTTGAGAGTTTTTACCGCACGCCGTGCATGAAAACACGTATTTCACTATTTCCCCAGTTGAAAATTAAAATTCTTAATTACTTTTACGCAATGTGTTATCAATGAAAAAAATATGATTTGCTTGGCTAAATTTCACAAGTATCTAAAAAATGTTCAAGGTTTAATTTCGTTTTTCACTGCGTCGCAATACACCGTTAAATCATTAAGGTCAAATTCAATTGTTCATAATTATTTGGGGAGATCACTGGTTATTATTAAGTCATCCTTGATTTATAACTCTAGCAATTACAGATCACTACTTGCAATGTTAGTGACTGATAGGTACTTAATTGTCGTCTATAAATTTTTTAATCAAGGAATTTTCCAAAGTAATTTCTTGATTTTCGTAAAACAAACTGTTAAACATAACATCAGCGGCAACGCCATAAAAATAATTTAATAGTGACTTAATATCCTAAATGTTTATTGTTTTACCACGATTTAAAGTAAAAATAAAAAAAAATAAATCAAACAGTATTATTCTAAATTTATAGTTAGGTTTTTTATAAATAGGTACAAGGAGTTTTCTTAATATTGCAAAAAATTGCTAAATACCACATACTTTACGTATACAGTATGATGAAAAAAAGGCGCCCGTGTTAACCCACACGTTATAAGTGATCTTTTATTAAAGACGAATTCGAAGACCAAAATTGGATTTGTGCTCTTATCAGTTCTTACTGATAATCTTTCCTTTTTAGAAAAGAGAAATCTAAATAATTAATAGTTTTAAAATAATTTCATTGTTAAAGTCTAGATTTTGATACAGTTGACGGTGTTTTTAAAAAAAAATGTGTAAAAAGTCTATTGAAATAAACTTTATTGAAGATGTTAGGATATCATTTCTTGGCTCCAAAGAAAATTTATCAATGTTGCAACATTGCAAATATCCTAGGATACAGAAAATGTCCAAGTAATATTCAATTATTGGAAACGGTAGCAACAAAAAAATCAATTTTCAATGTTGTTTGTTCTGTAAAATTTGAACGATTAAAGTCAAAAAGTCAAAGATTAAAAAATTAATTGAAATCATTAGATTCCTTTTGGTCGTATCGTATTGGAATAATAAAATTATGTAAACTTTACAGTTTTTTATTCTATGCGGGTGACAATATCTGTCAGTACTGGTTTCCTAGATACGAAAAATACCTGACTGAAATATTTTTTTAGTAAAAGAAAATTGTGCAATATTGCCGTTTTGTGCTGTTAGACAAACTGTTTAAATTTTAAAAAGAATCTATTTAGACCATTTTTGCAATGATGGTCACAATGTTTCAATAAAAAAGGACGTGTCTGTTTCAGTCGTGGGCGCCTTTTTTTCATCACCCTGTATACAGCGTGATAAAGTTTAATTCTAAATTACAAAAATTATAATTTTTCAACAACTAGAATAGTATACAGAGTGCGCCAGAACTCGCGCCCCAGAGAAAAATACCATGTAAGGTAAAATACCAGGAACACGGAAAATTTTAAAGTTATGAGAGTTTAAATTTTGCACTTTGTGGCTTTTATTGGCAAAATTTTTGTAGACATAAAAAGATGTCAAATGTCAAAATTTTTTGACATATAGATTTTTTTTCCATGTTTCTTGTATCTTATCTTACTTGAAATTTCTCTCTGGGGCACGAGGTCTGACACCTTGTACAAATACAAATTGCAGAAGGCATCAATTCAAGAAAGAGATCAAATGTTTGCTTGTATGGTCTTCTGTAACGAGTGTTTCACACATTTTTTTTCTCTTTTGTGCTTTTAATGATGTTTTTTAAGCAAAGAAAAATCCTTAGTTTAGGGAATTTTGGGTCAGTTGGTGACATGTAACAGTGTTGGAAAAATCAACTCAAACTGATATTTTTTGTCATTGCACGTATGATTCCTCAAGATATTTCAACCGCATATTATGTAATAGTTTATTACAACCCAGATGGGAAATATGTTTTACCCCGAGGACGCAGATGTATGACCGAGAAGCGCAGCCTCAAGATTAAACAAAGTGCGATTATATTATTTCGCTTAAATAATAAAATTTCTATTCGTCTGTCAAAGTTGATGGATGCATTAGCATAGTTGCTAATTCTACACAAATTACTTCCCGACCAAGGGATGCAATAAGATATTTTCCAACCTCCAGAAGGTTGGCTTATTATATGCTAAAGTGATTGTAAATAAAAACGATTCTCTATTGACATTTTTCTTCTACCGACATATAATTTCTACGCTTGCTTGATATAAGGACTTTTTGATCTCACTGTACAGCATTGTATTACGAGTACATTACACACATAAGAAATACATTGTAATGAAGTGGGAATACCATTAATTTGGTTACAAATCTGAGAACAAGGCTCTATTAGTCTGAACATAATACGTTATATGATTTCTTTGATTTCTTTCATATCGTGAGATGTTTTTATTCCCACAAAAAGTAAGAAAAGTATTGTTAAAAGGAAAGGATGCTTTTAATATTTATCGCGTATTAGAGTAATAATATTAATATTAAAGCGATATAATCATATTGCAAACAAATCATTGTTTTACGAGTAGAAGTCAATAATTAATATCAGATAACAATTTGATTATAAGTTTGTTTAGTTTAATATCGGTTTGTTCGCCATCAATTAATTTTTTGGCCTTGACAACTGTAATTGACACATTTTTGACAGCTAGGGTAGTATCTGATTTTTACAAGGCATTTGTGCAGTTTCAAGCACAAATAACAAGAAAATTTTAGGCTTTCAGAGACTCCAAAAATATACTTTATGGTAAATGAAATCCATTAATGCTGAGAGAAGATATCGCACACATTTATCTATTTAGTATTAAAAAATAAACGCAATTTATTTTCTTTCGACATAATTCTAATCAACGCTAGCTCGTGGTAAAAATAGTAAACGCATAAATCCGTCATGTCTATTGAGTGTTGCTGTTGACAAATCAAAATTTGAATTAATTTAAGAACGGTCTTTGGCTAGTTTTGTACATTATTTGTACGTTTGGTATTTTAAAGCGTTCAGCTTTCACGCTGTGAAATTATACATACCGCACATAAATCCTTACTTAAAATTATTGTTTGTAGTTTTTTGACAATTACATGTAGTAGTCTACATAAATAATTTAGATACTTTTCCTTTGCAACTAAAGCTTAACTACGAATACAAAAAAGTGTATTTACATTTATAAGTAAGTACTTTGAAAGGGAGAAACGAAAGAAAGCAATTGAAAAGATTATTATCTAATCTTTGAAGTGATATGTGAGTACCCAAGTACTCATGTTTAAGAACGGCTACTTAATCGGTTTATTATAAGACTACTTGACAGTGTGTATGTATGTACCACGCTTTTAATAATAAAATTTCTGCTCAAAGTTAGCCATGGTTTTGAACTTAAGTTGGTGACATTGAATTAGACATATAGAGACAGTACCAGATTTGCAAATTCTCATATACATAAATATGTTCGGTTTCTCTATTATTCATTATTACCAACTTTACATAGGATAATCTTACAGAAAACAAATTAAAAGTTTTAAATAAATTTTAACTAATAAGGATTAATTAAATGATTATTTTCATCAATTACTTTATACTATCGAATGTCAAATTAAAGGTGACATTATAATTTTAATGTAATTAAAATTTTGGTAAAAAATCTTTGAGATTATAGAAATTTTAATTTTGAAAGACTATCAAATCTGAAAATTCACTGTAAAGCAGGCTTTAGCGTCACATTTGACATTGAAATGACATTAAAATTGAGGTAAAAAATCGGACCGGCGGTGAATATAGACTTTTTAATTTCGAATTGTTGAATAACAACGAAGTAAATATGAAATTTTTTTACACTTTCTACAAATTCACTCTAAAGCGGGCTTTAATTCAATGATCTTACCCTCCGATTTTTTTGTTATTGTCTTCTCAGTCGACATTGTAAAAAAATCCTAGTTTTCGCTTAGTCGTTAAATTTTCAAAGCCGACTGAGATTTATTTCATCATAACAAATTATGTATTTTTTTTTGAAAAGAATAACTTAACGGGCACTGACCTGAACCGTTGATAATAATTAATAACAAAAACACGCCGATATTCAAATCGAATCAATGAAAATCCGGGGGCAAACACCAACCTCGTGAACAAAATACTGCGCCAGCGCACCGTAACGTAACCGTAACGCAATGTCAGTTACACGCAGACGGTCATGTTGGTAACAGCGTCGTAAAATACCATCGTTATTATTTTGTTTTTCGTTGTTGAAACGTCAAAAAAAGTGTCAGTAGTGACATCGCGACAAAATTAAAACATATGTTTTAAATATCGGCGAACCGCGGGCCGCTACATTTTCCGGGCGAGTTTTTTTTACAAAATTTAGGTTATGTGTGAAACCTGAACCTGAAATGCACCTGTCGTACGTTGCTGTCTCAGCGAAAGAAAGCGAAGTCATCTGAGGAGGTTTATTGGCAAGTTCAAAATTCTTCTCTTCCCTGAAAAGACAAAGTGGGGCTACAACAATCAACGTTCAGCTATGTCTAGTTGACGAGCACTGGATTTGTTAGGTGGGTTGTGGGGCTCTTTTGATTACCGGTCACTCATTATTATTGCACAAGGACGGACCTGTTATTAAACAACATTGACTTTATGTTACTTCATCGAAATGTAGGTTAGTTTCTAGACGAAATTTTCAACGTTGTCTCTAAATTTATTTCATTCATTCTACTAACACAAAATTCACCATATTAGTTACTCAACTATTTATTATTCAGTAATTGAAAGAGTTAAAACCTTTCTATTCAATTTAATTTTCAAATTTTGAACCACGTGATGAAAAATGTCAGTTTTTGAAAACTGACATTTAAAAATTAACTAATTTACGTCAAAAGTGGAAGATTTTAATTTATTTTGTAGATTTTTTTTGTGTTTGGGGTCATCAATGATTATTTAAGTGTAATATCAATGTCAAGTCAATTATTACTCAGAGTACAATAGGATTCCATGATACCGCTTGACTTGTTAATGATTGTAATTTTTATCAACACGTTGGCAACACATATGAAATCTTAATTTGGCAATATTGACTATCAAATTCAAATGTCACAATTTTATAGTCAATTGTTATTTATTTTTGACGGCGGGGATTGCCGTCACCTGAAACAATCTGATATCACAGATTTGAAGAATTACCAATATCAATGTTGCCAATTATTTATTTAGAAACACTTGGTATCAACGAATGTCAAAAAAAGCTTCTAAATCCTAGCAATTAATCAACTACTGTTATAATAGTATATTGTCACAGAAGATTTTTATACCCTGGCATTTATTATTTCCCTCGATGCTACACATCTCGGATAATAAACAGCTTGGATATAAAAATCTTCTCCACCGTGTTTTTATAATATTTTTTACACTACTAGCACATCTATTACTCAGAAATACAACCTAATTAACTATTATTTTAGTAATTTATGATTACCTATAGTAATTAATTACTTACCTTAGTTATTAACTTAAATTGGTAGTACTATTTTATTCTTATCGTAAATGAGGTTATACCGTGAGATCAAAAATTATCTTGGTCAAGGGTGGTCATGGATTTTAAAATAATTGTCGTAGGTTATGTCATCGACGCTGTTAGTGAGTCAAACATTAACAGAATTATTTAAAAGGATGACAGACGTTTTCCATTCTATGACCACCCTTGACTAAGATAATTTTTGATCTCACGGTACTTCTGCATCTATTAAAGAAATTTTCTAACTTTATAGTATAGAAATATTTGTTAAAATCACATAGAAACTGCAAAAAAGGAAAAGGTGTTAAAATTGGTCTTTCTACCGCTATAGAATCGAGAGATCAAGATAATTTGTAATCGAGTCATCTTTAGATCCGAAGACGTATGTCTGTTTCTAATTGCACGTGAAACGTCAAATAAAATAACAAGTCGAAAGGTAAAACGACAAAATGGGCTGGAATCAGTCGCCGACGTATAATAATAGGACCTTTAAAACGGCCTTTTTTGAAAGTAAATCTTAAATTTAGTTGTTGAAATAATCATCTATTAGATCATGCCATTTTAGCTTTCGACTTGTCATTTTATTTAACGTTTCGCAGACATACGTTTTCGGATGCAAGGATGGATTACAAATTATCATGATCTCTCGATATTTCAATATGAAACAAGCCCATTTGTGGTGTTTGACAAAGACAGAAGAATTAGAGGTAGGGTTACTCTCATGTAATAAGAGCACAACAGAAAACGATATACTTTTTTATCTTCCTACATTTTTGTACTATTACGGATAAAATGTTAAAAATGTTTTATATTTATCTTTATAAGAAATTGAATCCACTTTTGGATATACAAGTGCATGTTTTTTGAGTTAAAAGAAGGTAAAATACGGGAAAGAAAGTCGTCTTGCACAAAAATTAAAGCTTATATTGAAGAAACACGTTTCGGGTGCTAACTAGTCCCATCTTCAGTATAGATAAAATACAGCAAAATAATAACTCTCCCGTATATCCCCCGTTTTATAAAATTTATGTTATTTACCTTACATTTCCAAAAATAATATGCCTGATCTGCAAACGGTATTTTTCAAGTGGTATAACATAAGTGCTTACATAAGTAACATATTTCTTAAAGACTACAAAAAAAACTTTTTAAACCTATCATCTTGTTAAGCTTTATTGAACACAAATTTTCTTGTCAATTATTTCTAGTCTTGTTTCAGTGTGTAGTTATACGGATTTTTTAAACTTTAATGCTTATATTAATGTTTATATTTTCGTTTTTTGATTAAATCTAATACTTGATGTTCCAAAAAACATTTTGCACTAATACTTTACTACTGTTTTACTAACAGGTGTTTTTTTTTTAATGTAGCGTCAAAGCTATCTATGAAAGTTTGATTGTGGATGAACCGTTATTGAAAGTTATTAATCTGACAGCTCGCCGGGCGTATGAAAAATTTGGTCCAACACACTCATATCACCGCCAACTATTTAAATATAAATTAAAGAAAAAATACATTGTTGGAATCTTTATTTTAAACTAAGAAAAATAAGAAGACCAACATTAACAAAATTGTTTTATTTACTTTCATTTAATGGTCGGCTTTCGGCAGCAAAACAACCGAATAACAAACGTGATATTTTACAAGGCAATTAATAATTAAAAGTGTTTTCCTTTTAAGTAAATGTTTTGACCAACTGGATGTATAACGAACTGTTTTATAAACAAACATTTTGTACATGGTATCAAGTAGGCTAAAGTAAATAAAGTTGCTAACTTAGAGTTTACGGGTATATGTACATTACCCAATTGCAAAACTTGTAAAAATAGTAGATTATATCATTTTAAGAATTAGAAGTGAGTTTGTTATTTTACCTTTTTTGAGATAATTTATCTATTAAATAAGTCGTGATTTCACTGTGTGAAATGCTTCAAATCATCTCATTTTTGACGCGGACATTTCAACTCCTAGGACTTGAGTATTTCAACTTCGCTCACAAAAAAGCCACTTCAACCATTTCTATAGAGATACATACATAAAGGCGCCATTTTCCACCGCTTGAAGGTAAATATAATAATTATTTAAAGTATAAAAGTATTTATTGTTACAAATTAGGTATAAATAAAATACAAGTCACTGATAGTTATTTAGATAAGTAAGTGTACCTAATAATAATTACGGTGTTCAGACACCTGTTTTGATGGAGGTGCCCTCATGTTGGCATTATTGTTTTATTTGTGTTTTTTTTTTAAATGTTTCAAGTTTATTAATTAAAATACCGGTTGTTGTGGTTACAAATACTTTTAAATATTTGGAAACTGAGACAGAAACCAAACAATATCTTATATCACAAGGTAAAATCCTTCTATTTTTGCTTGAATTTTATGATTTTGAATTACCAAACTAGTTTATGAGGGACTTAATGAGGGTGGTTGTAAAGCTATTGTTACTAATGGAACCACCCGTTGAAACAACCTCGAAGGAAACAAGCCTTTAGAATTGCGGGATTGGGGTTTCTTTATCGCTAAAAGCCCAAAAAGTTCATTGTCTTTATTGCACTAAAATACAAGCAAATTATAGACACACTTTAGAGAAAAGATTTTTTATAGCCGAGCTGTTTATTGCCGAGATGCGTAGCACCGAGGGAAATAGTAAATGCGAAGCTATAAAAATCTTTTCTACCATGTTCTATTTTTATTGTTACAAACTTCAACAGGTCATAGAACATTCAATTTTAAGACAAAAGTTTCTTATGATCATGTATCAAAAAATGTTACGTAAGCGAGCTATACCCCCTGAAAGAGATGCGTTTTTAATGGGGTTTTCCCACTATTGCAGAATAGATAAAATTACAACAGTTGATACAGCTGATTACTTTTAAACACCTGAACGAAAGATCATTTGTCGAAATTTTTAATCACGGGTCTCTTAAACGGTGAAACAAATTTATTTTTTAATTTTTATCCTTTTTATGGTGTGTGAGAGAAATTGTAAACTGATTTTACTCAAAAACGCTAAGTTTTATCAAAAAAACGCAAGAAAGCTCTTTTTTGTGAAAAACTATGAATTCTGTGGCTGAAAGTGACAAAAACCAACGCCAAAATAGTTAGGGTACTTTTTACCCTACACCCCCGCAGTTTAGGACGCCCCTGAGTAAAAATTTCGACATTTTATCTTTGAATTCATTTGGGTGTATAAAGGTTATCAGTTGTACCAAATTTTGTAATTAAATATAACCTTAATATAAATATGTACCTTAATTAGGGAGGACTTTGATCAACCTATTTAAGGCACTTTGATCAACCTATTTAAGGTGTACAATTTTACTTTGAAAGAGGTTTTTTCAAACTTTTCTGTCAGATTTTAATTTATTAACTAATTTGCTTTAAAAAATGTCGCTTATATTAATTGTATACGACACTTCGTTTTCGAGAAAAACGAGATTTTAGTGAGGATTGTATTAAATCGTGCACCAACCGAAGTCACGAATTTCATAGGCTATGAAAAACAAAAAAAAAAAACTCGCATTTCATGTGACAGATAAGAGTACTCTGTTGTTACCTATGATTTCTTTTAAATAATCTCGAGTGTTATTTTCGGACATATTAACTTTTTTTCTTATTTTGTCTTCTTACTAGAAAATATTTTAATGTTTTTTTCAAACACCTTGTATATTTTTTTAAAACTCATCGAGTAAAAATATAAAATAACATCTGCGTAGAAAGTATTGGCAGACGCGTTTCAAGTCATTATAAAGTATTTAGATTATATCACAAAAAAAGAGAGAAATACAAGGATATGACGTGTATGGACATAATGCTTCCTCTGGGTAGCAATTTTTCAACATTTGTAATTGTATGTTTTGATATTATCACATCATATTTCTATTGGGGGAATGAACCAACACTGCAACCAGTGATAAAATAATATTTACATAGAGCATATCCATCCATTATTATTATAGTGTAGTTATAACTCATGTGATGGAAACTCATTTTCGATGGCAATGCGAACATTCAGGTGAAGAGAGGGAGTTATTTTCATTATGTTGGTATTTGCGCACCAATGCTATACATTTCCGTTTTTATTGTTCTGTTTGCTTTTGATGCTTTTAAAAAGACTCTAATATTCCTGTCATTATAAGAACAGACGTATAATTTATGAACAAGCGTCAAACTCAATTGCGTCGAATAATAATGCTATACAGGGTGTTCTGGTTAAACCCGACATCGGGAGTTCTGACAATGATATTTATCTATGGCATATAGCCATAATCGGTTAAGTTCCGTTCAACGAAAATATTTTCACTGAATTGATTATACCGGAAGTGGGTGCCAACTTTGTTATTTTAAATAGAAAACTGTTTTTTATTGCGTTTTTGGAGAGTTTTTATCAGCCTTCCCTATATCTAAGTTTAACTTTTTTTGAATTATTCAGATTATTTTGAATTTTTTTGATTTGCATCTTCCTCTTCTAAAATTGGTAACTCTTTTAAAATTTTAAAATCATATTTAGGTATATTAAAGAGAAATTGCAAAAACGACTAAACTTAGGTTTATGGAACGTCGATAATAACTCATAAAATAACTCGGGAAATCAAAAAACACAATAAAAAACGTTTATTTTGTACTCAATGTTAAAGAGTGCTTTTATCAACTAATGTCAGTAGATAAAGTAATCTTTTATCGTCTCGTGAAATAAAGTAATTTTTATCTACTGTTTATATTCAAGAAATTCTGGTAGGTGAGGACAAAATAAAACGAAATATTATTCTCGGGAAAAAAGTCCACTCGTGACTTCGTCACTCGTAAACTTAACCTTTTCACTCGTAGATAAACAATTTCTTTATCGTCGTCTTGTATAATAAATAACTAAGCTTTCTATTTAATAACAAAGTTGATACCCACTTCCGCCATCTTGAAAATATTTTCACTGCAGAACCTAACCGATTAGATATTAAAAAAAAATTAGATAAATATTATGGTCTGAATTCTCAATATTTCGCCGGAACACCCTGTATCTTTAATAACATTATTATTTTTTTTATAAACCATTTAACGTTTATAAATTTTAGAGAATGTTGTACGACGGCGAAATATACAAAGCAATGGTAGTTTGTACTCCAAGGATAGATCATCTATTTTTAGGTAAACAACAGCATTAAAAGTTTATTCCTAACGAAAATCATACATTGTAACGGTGCACCTGACAGTCGCAAATAAATCTCGCTGGTTTGCAATACATAATAAAATAAACTGCCACTAAAAAGCCTTTAAATAGTATTTCTTATTTTATAATAATGCTTTTTTAACTCAACGTTGTCTCTTCGGTTTAAAATGCGTGAAGTTAGTGTTGTATTAGAACGTGTCAGGAAACCGGAAATTGGTCTTTCTAATTGGTTATTTATTCTTGTTGCAGAATGGTATTAGAGCCCAAGTTCGTTGACTATGGTAGTATCCATCCAACAGCAGATGTGCCTCAGCTTCAACAGCATAACTCTTCACATGCCTTATTGAGCCCACGCTCAGTCCTATCTCTACCTCCTCTCGACGACGAGGAACCGCCAAATACCTCCAAAGGAACGAATATGACGCAAGGTATATTTATTACACTAATCAGTAAACATTGCCACCGACAATAAGATTGTGTGTGGTAAAATGCTCTGTTCATGTTTATCAGTCTAAAAGTGTAGACCTCTTCCTATTGTTTAGTTTGATAAACAAATCAACGACAGTAATAATAGTTGATTAAAACTGCAGCAAATTATTTAACATTTAACCTGTAGCAATTGTATTGAGTATTGGTTTCTAGAAACATAAGTTATTTGCAATCAAACGTCAGATTAACTGATCACATGACTAAATTGAACCAACCAGATACTCAGATTTACGGGTTAATCGCGCATTAACTTTTAACAACGAATTAATTGTTAATTCGCCTTCTAAAACCTTCTAAACCATCCCTTAGTATTTTTTATTTGATTTTACATTAATTTCGTCTCGAAATACTTGCGTTAGTATTCCGTAAATAATAATAATATTCTAGATATAATTTGTATCAATTTACCCACCTCTAATCCATCATTGACCACTAGGAGAATAAAACAACTTCACAACCTCTCAACAAACTAAAATAATAAATGTACCTTTTATTAGTAGTGAAAAAAACAAATCGGAAGTGATTTTGCGTAATTTTATTTAATATGAGTATCAAGCCCTGAATTTGTGTTTATTTTTGAAAACTTTAATCTGTTTCTCGGAAAACTATAGTACTTGCTTTTCGCTTTTTCAATTAATCATTTAATATAAAAAATTGCAATAGTGTTACGCCTACATAATCACATAGTCGGTGGTTGAATAATTTCTAACAATCGATTCATTTTATAGTATAGTAAAGGTCATATTCCACCCACTTGCTCTTTTTTTTATCTGGTGATGTGATTGTTTTGCCCTATATACAGGGTGACTTAAGAGGTGATATTAGAGATCAAAGAGAGCCAAAATAACTTAACGGGCAGAATTTAAATGTGTGTGTATACTATTGTAAATATACAGGGTTATTCACGGGAGGGTTATTTCTGAATTTTTTTTTGCCGCAACCAACAATACCAATCTCACAAACTACTAAATTAAATATGTTATTTCTTTAAAATTACAAATCAAAGTAAGTTGGATAAATTTGCCAGAAATGTCAGATTGACAGATAACCTATATTTAATCAAAATTCAACATATAAATTAACAAGTTAAGTTAATATAAAAGGTTTTTGAATTGTCTACCATCGACTTCTAAACATGCGCCTAGTCGGTTGGTAAACATAACAAAACATGTCGCATCGTTTGAGAGATAATTTTTTTACTATAATGTCACAGAGACAAGACTGATAACAGCTATCGTGGATTTAGTTATAATTATTTTCAAAATTTGAAATCAAGAAGTTGTTGCAATATGTATAATGGGTTGCGGCAAAAACAAATTCAGAAATAACCCTCTCGTGACTAACCTTGTACATATACCATGCGTTAAAATAAATTTTTAATAACAGTGGCCTGTAACTCTGAAATTAACACAAAAGATAGTTGGTTACACTGAATTATTGATAATACACATATTAGGTTATTTCACTTAACAGCTTTGCCAACGGCCGCCCATGATAGTTGACTATAAAACTGTGCCAATACTCGACTACAAAAGTCACAATCATTTATTGCCAACTTAATTTCAAAGTTAGTTGATAAGAAATTTAATAAATGCATGGAACTTTCAGAAGTGTTACTGAAAAATAATATTGGCTGCTACGTTTCAAAAATATTTCCAATTTTTACTAACTTATTATCAGCGGCGCTTGACATTTTTTGCTGGCGCCCATGTTCTGGAACACCCTGTATGTGTACATTGTATATTTGGAAAAATACGTTTATAATGGTGGTATTTGATTTGCATTTGGATTTGATTATCATTAGCATTATATTATGATAATAACTTAAACAAATATGCGAAAATGAGTTTATAAGTGTAAACAAACGTGTTTAAAAAACAAAACAAAATTTTTTTCTTATTGACTTTTTTAAATTCTTTGTTTTGTAGTTTTCATAGCTTGTTTCAAATTAAACGACGGTCCTCCAGTAGTTAAATGTTTTTTTATAATTTCCCACAAAATACAATATGAAATTGAAATACACAGAAAAAGGAATTTAAACACACAAATCTTCAAGGCACTAAAAATGCACGACAGAATAAGGCAATGCATGACAGTACAAAATTCATAGATAACGTCGTGAAAACAATGATTGTCACACTGAATTATAATTAATTTAGTATTAATTTTTGTAATAATAAATTTAATATTCTTGCGCAGGGTACATAATAAAAGATTTGAATGTGTTTTTGGGAATTTTAACAAAATAACTATATTATAATTATACTTTTTTTGTTTTTTTTTTATTAGTTTTTCTCCCTATGTTATTAATACTTTATGATGCATAATTAAAATGTAAATAAACAATAAAAAGTATGTATACCATTGCGGACAAAATATTATGGTCATCATTTTTCACTCACTTCAGAAAAAATAATGTAAACCAAGCATTAACATCAAATCAACATTGATGACAATTTAAAATTATTGACTTTTCTCTTGTCAAAAATATGCAATGATGAGTCTGACAGTGACAGTTAGTAATAAGGGTTGATGACAGTTACTGCCAAAATTAAAGTTGTAAAGGACGCATTAGGATAGTTAACCTCATTTTTTACTACAGTAGTAAATGACGTGCATCAAGTAGGTTGTAGAAGTCTAAATACATCTTTAACTTAAAGACTGATTCACACAAAAAGAGTCATTAGAACAAATTTAATCACATCAATAAAGACAAAAATCTTTATGTTAATTCCGTGTTAGGTAATTTTAATAATTTTTTGGTACCTTGGGTACACATTTATTTGAAAAAAATAATTTGTAGGGAAGATTGGGGTTAGGATTGTTTGAATTTTTGCATGGTTGCCACCTTAAAAATAATCCCATTCAACGACTACTTCGATGCGCATTAATATGAAAACAAGTATACATTTTTACATTGAAAAATAACAAATAAACTGTAGTTCTATAAAGCTTAGTTGCGGATATACAGGGTGATAAAGTTTGATTATAAAAATTTAAATACATTAGTTTCTTTGAAACCACTTGACATTTTACAGGCTTTGTGAGCCATTGAAAGGGCTTATTTTCCGGCAATTATTTTATTACTCTTACCAATACAAATTAAGTAAGGAGAAGTCTCTAAATAACCTTTAGAAAGTCGAACTTAATTCACAATAATATCTTCTTCACGTTTTTTTTTTAACTTGTAATGTATGTAATTTGTTTACACTATAATTAAGATTAGACATTACAAACAAAATTTAAGTTTTACAGTTTAGATACCTTGAATCGGATTTTTTTCTAATCAGTGCTAACATCTAGTTTTCCTTGAAGGAGATAATGTAGAAAATGAAGAAATTTCGGTGGTTTTGCGTAAGAATTTAAAGTTTAAAATTCTTGTTATAGAAAAAATAGTAAGTGTATTTAATACAAAGAATTAATTCGGGAATTCTCTGTGCTGTTGATTGATTAAAAAACCCCTCCTCACAATGTGAATCTTCGTGTTCGCAGGAGATTTATATCAAAGACAGCCTTTATTGCCTAATCCGGGAAAGTCCGACAAATGGGGCCACGACGCACACAATTCCTCCGGCCAGGAGTACTACGAGGACGAAGACGATATCATTCAAAAAACAAACGAGAGTAATGGTGTTATCAAAATCAACATGCCACCTCCTATACGGGAGGAACCGAGGTTCCCACAGGAACGATGGAAAACCCTGTTAGGTATGTAAATCGTATGTTGTATTGTTTGATAATGCCATCACTTTTGCGTCCTCCCAACAGAAAATAAAGTGACGCTTTATTCCCTCAGGAATGTAATAAATAAAATTTCGATTTTAACTCTTAATATAAACTGAAATTGAAATTGCAATTGAACGAATTAAACATTTTAACAAATTTATCATTTTCTTTTTAATTCAATTTGTTGGGAGGAAAGTTTTGTATGCATGTCTGGAAAAAACATCGTTCCTTAATCTCTCGAATGAAAATGCCCTCGGCTCCCTTCGGTCGCCTCTGGCATTACCTACATTCTCGGGATTAAAATAGTTGTTTATTCCCTTGATACATAAATAACTATTATTTTAAATATTGTCGTACAAATTTTTCAGCTGCGATAATTATGGCCTTTAACTTTGTATTGACACTCGTGTCTTTGTCACTCGTACATGAACGGGTACCGGATCGAAAAGTTTATGGTCCCCTTCCTGATGTGTTACTCGACAACGTACCTGCTTACGACTGGGCTTTAGATGTATCAGAGTACATTATCATAGTTTGTGTAAATTCGTGTATCATCTCTATCTTTTTTCACAAGCATAGGTAAGGATCCTCACTTAGCGATAAATTCTTCCAGAATTAAAGCAAAGTGTCCTTGTTTTTTAAGTACGAAACACAAGTTAAAATGGCAATGAATCTAAATAAAAATTCAATCGTAATAGAATTTAATTAAATAGTAATTGAAAAAAAAATGCCAATTTGGGAACTGTTTTCTTTTTAAACTAAATAATACGTCCTTCACATAGAAAAAGAAAAATGTGCAAGAGAAAACAAAACATGTAGGAAACAAAACTGAAAAAGTACGTATTTATGAAAAATTGATTTAATTATATTTAGGTATAACTAAGAAATTATACTCAGAAAGCAGAACACTGAATTTTATTTGAATATGTAGAAAATTGGATTTTTATTACTTCAAACTCAGATTAATTGATTTAGGTAATATTAATTGTAACAAAAAAAGTTAATAATTTGTTTACTTTTGTGATTAAAATAGTGGTTCAAACATTGGTGAACTGTTTTAGTGAGCTTGAAAAAAATATTTCACAAGATATTTATTAAATTTTGATATTTTGCATGCAAATGCATTTGCATTTCTCTTAACAAAATCAAATGTTGTCAATGTTTGTGTCAATTTGACTTTTCATAAGTAGTTCATAATCCGTTAATGTTTTTTACACATTAAATTTTCAGAGGCATTATTCGTAAATACCTCATTTGGTAATCGCGGTGCTAAATAATTTTGCAAATTGGCGGCCTTGCTTTATTAAAAATAATGAAATTATTATTTTAGGACAGGAATATTTATTAAATTAAATGAAAAACCGAAACTGCCACCTCTTTTTAGTAAAAATACCTTAAATGAATTTACATATTTGACATGAAAGGACTAGTTACAAAAGTATGCATTTTTTGTTTTTAAATGTACAATTAATTTTCAACCGACAAAAAATAAAAAATAAACATTGTAAACTATAGCACTTGGATTAAAAAAGTATTAACAAATACGCATATCTGTCTAAAAAGTTTAAAATAAACAATAGAATGAATTATAATATCATCATGTCCTGACGTCAAGGATGACATTCTTTTCCAGACAATTGTTAATCAGTTTTTATAAAGTAGATATTATTTCTTTCACAGTTTCCACTCATCGTAAAGCATTACTATCACTAGAAAATGTAAACTTGTCTGCGGTTTTGGTCTATTTAAAAATCAAATAAAGAAAATTTCATCATTCAATCGATTTTTTTTTCATTAAGTCTTTCTTTCAAGAATTATTTACCAATTTATTTCAATAAAACTTACGCCTTTACCCCTTTACCCTTTACTAATTTAAAAATTTGATATCACCATGAGATTCTTTATTTGTATTGCTAGATGTTTTTTTACATAAAAAATAAACCGATTAAAAGGTTTTTTTCTCGAAGAAATCTGCGAAAATTAATAAATAATGCATTGTGTGTACATTTTTTGTTTTTTTTTTAAATGTCCCTAACTAACAAGGAATTTGAAAAAGTAACTACTGTTACATGACTGACTAACAATAACATTTTTAGAATAATTATTAAAAATGATCAATTATGTCTATTAATCAAGCAGACCAGTTTTAAATCTTTTTATTTTAAATAGAAATGAACTTTGAAATGCGTGGCTATAAAAATCTCCGTCTTTTATACATACTTGGTGTCCCAAAAGTCGCGTACCAGAGAAAAATGTTAAGTAAGGTAAGATACCAAGAACATGAAAAAATCTATTTATCTACATATAAGAATTTAGAAATTATGAAGATTTAAGTTTTGCACTTTGACCCCATTTATTTCTGTTGGAAAAATAATTTTACATGTTTTTTATTTCGAAATTTTTATAGAACATTTTTTCATATTCCTGTTATCTTACCTTAAATGGTATTTTTTCCCTAGAGCGCGCGTTCTGAAACAGCCTGGATTTAACTAAAAACTCAAAATAATGTGAGAATTTGCAGAATTTTGACATTCCACGACATAAGTTGCTTGAAATATCTCAACAAGAATTTAAAAAATGCATAAAAATCTGCAATTTTTGATTGCCGGTTTCATCTTTTGGTTCTGTTATTTCTTAAAGGTATTATTTGGCTTGCCTTTTGATCAGTTGAAGTAAAATAAATAAAAATAAAATAAATTTGATGATATTCACACGAGTATCAATGACCCACTGCTTGTAACTTTACAGTTAATTTTGGTTTTAAATACACAAAAATATATAAAAACAAAAATAATAGATGTGGGGAAAAAACTATTAAACTAGACAAATAACGGAAATTGCGAGTGGTTTTTTTTATTGTTTTTTTACTAAAACAATATTTACCACAGTAGTTCGGTTACGACCATATTTCATATTTGACAAAATGGAATTTTCAAGTTCACAGTTCAATTTTCTCGTCAGATTTAAGTCAGTAGTAACGAGGATTAAAAAAAATAATAGATGAGTGGAAAACGTGATACCTAAATGTACTTAAAGGGATTCACACGTCAAGTTACAGGAAATGGAAAAAGGTTAACAACCTTAAATAAGCAACTTGTGAAATCACTGAAACGAAAATGAGAGTGACATTTTTTAAATTCCGCTATGCGTGCGTGTGTTAATAATTGAGCCATATAAAATGAATAACACACAAGATTTTTGGCTGAAGACTTTTATTAAACAATCTGAAATAAATTTTTCATTAGATTTCAATCACAAGGACAAGTCAAAAGATTCATAATGACTATGACGCACCACCAAGTACAATGAACTAGTAAAAAAAAATTCACTCATTCGGTAATTAAAAAAGTTGTGTAAAGTGGCATTATTTTAAATAAATTTTCGATAATAAATGTGTCTGAAGGATGATGGTTGTTGGAGTTTTTAGCGCACAACAAATTTTTCCACAGTTGTTGCTTTAATTCTGGGACATTAACTTTGCACAAGTTGTCAATTCCTAAAAATTAACTTCTCTTGCAGGTTTATAGTATTTAGGAGGATGTTTTTAATAATGTCTCTACTGTACATGTACCGATCCATCACCATGTACGTCACAGTGCTACCAATCGCTAGTAAAACGTATTTTTGTTCACCAAAATCAAACGAAACTTCTCCTTTAACAATCGCCAAGCGAGTTCTTAGCCTCATGTCCGGATTCGGTTTATCCGTCAACGGTAAACATGTTTATTGCGGGGATTTTATCTATAGCGGCCATACAGTCATTTTAGTACTTAGTTACCTCTTCATCGCGGAATGTAAGTACAAATTTAAAAAAAAAAAACGCAATAATGAAAGATTCACAATAATTTTTACAGACACTCCGAAAAAATTGTATCCTTTGCATTGGTTTTATTGGGTTTTGGGAATCGTGGGGGTTGTGATGCTTCAACTGTCACATGGACACTACACTGTAGACGTCATCATAGCTTATTTCATTACAACTAGGATTTTTTGGACTTATCACACACTAGCCAACAATGCTAGTCTTAAAGTAAGTATAGTGACATACAGGATGTCCGAAAAAACATTAAAATATTTTGTGACCTAAGGAATCACCCCTTAAAATCCTTTCATATTTTTTTCGGACACCTGTATATATTATATAATTACTTTTATTATTATTATAACAAAGTTAATTGTATGATTTTTCAGCAACATTCGCCGAATAATTTGTTGGGCCGCGAGTGGTGGTACTGTTTCTTTCTGTATTTCGAAGGGAACGTTGGAGGCCCCATTCCAAGACAGTTCGATTGGCCTCTGCCGTGGCCCCGGAGGTTTCATTCGAAAAGTCGGGATAGTTAGTGCAGTGTGTGTTTGAAAAAAAAATGGTTAAAGACTTTATCAAATTTTATTATATGTGATAAAAATAATGTGTAGCGCCTTAAACTGACTTGCTCTTTATACATATTTATCTATACTGTTAGATTTTTCTGATATTTTTATTACATTGTATTTCAGTGAAACAGTACATAAACATTTTTATAAGGATGGGATTCATGTTGTGTATATTTTTGAGTTTGCATTTATTGAAAGTACAGATGATTTAATAGGGAAACTAAAATTGTTGTAAAAATTGTGCCAAGTGTAAAAAATTATGTAATTTTCTTATTAAATCATAATTGTAAACAAAGTTCCATTTTTAATTTGTGATAATAATAATGATAGAATGCAGGTTTTTTAAATAAAATTGTTAGCTAGAAACCTATTTTGTTACAAGTGTACAATGGAAATTACACTTAACTATTTTCAAAGACACGCATTTAAATTTGATCAGAATCTCATAACCATTCAGAAACGGTACTGAAACATTTTATACTCACATTTTC
This sequence comes from Tribolium madens, assembly GCF_015345945.1. Lineage (NCBI taxonomy): Eukaryota > Metazoa > Arthropoda > Insecta > Coleoptera > Tenebrionidae > Tribolium > Tribolium madens. The sequence goes on from NW_025400975.1 coordinate 141,971, forward strand.
AGTTAAATGAAATATCTGTCAAGGAATTGGTGTTTCTTTGTGATAGAAGTTGGAAACAACTTCACCTTATGTAGGTTAAAGAAATATTATAAGCTTTTTAGATCTGTAAATGTAATACTTTAGGCATTAATAAAACTAAAGTGTCACTCTCTTGCCTAAAATAATCTGTTCAAATTTAAGTTATTTTATTTTTTGTATATGTTGTCGCTGTTTTGAGTTTATTATTAATTGAAAATAATAACCAATGAAAATTAAATTTTTACCATTAATATAGTTTTAGATATAAATAATTTTTATCTCACATTTGTGATGGTTTGTAGTTGCAAAGAATACTATATCAATGTTGATTTCATATTATACATTGTTGAAATAAACAGATATTTTATTCATTTTCTTTTATTTTAAATCAATCTAGCTTGTGTTTTTCCTCACCTTGGCTAAAAAAAGACACCATATCTTATTTTTAAAATGTTTACGTCCCAGAAAAACAGCAATAAAAATGTAGTTTTCACGACGTTGGTTGTAAAAATGTGCTCAGAAACACATAAAAGTTAATAATATAAACACTTATAGATACTTAGTAGCACCAACACCGTTGATCGGCCCCACTAACCAATCACAGTTAAAATACAACAAACAAAATTAAAAACAAATCGAATATAAAATTTAACCCGAATCTTCAAATTTAATGCGAAAATCACTGTCATCATTACTTTTTTTCAAATTAAATCTTTATTGAACATTTTACTGTCTGCACAACTGTCAAAAAAAATCAAAAATTATACAAATTTTCAATATAAATCTTAAACTGATTATTTTTTTACAATGCACTCAGCAAGCATCATGGATTCTGATTCGTCGTGTTATTATGAAACGACTTACAGTGAAGATGAAAGAATTGGTAAAATTCAGTCTAGTTCATTATTTTGTATTGACCTTCATGTAATTCCCACGTTTTTTCTTCTTTGTAGAAGCAGCGCTCGAAGAAAAAAGAAGAAAACTGCCCCAACGTGCCCAAGAAGTCAATTTGGCACGACAAAAATTATTTGATGATTTCGCCGAATCCAACTTAGAGATCTTTAATTTACCAGGCCTCAAATTCCACACATTTCGACACACAAAAATCAAATTTTCATTCCATCCAGCATCAGTCACGAATTTTGTCATTCAAAATGTCAAATTTTACATTTCTCTTAAATACGTGAACAAATATTGGAGGGTAAAACGAGATTCACTTCCAAGTAATTTCAAATGGAAAATATACAGTTTATTTTATAATGAAAACACTTTTGAAATTGATGATGAAAATATTCTAGCAATTTTAATGAAAATTTACAAACTACTCGTATCATGGGCACAAAATGAAGAACAATTTCGTTTGGACAAATTTGAGGTAGGATAACTTATTGTGTGATAATACTGATTATTTAAGTTCACTTTTTTTTATTAATCAGAGGTACAAGAAGGGTGAAGATGTGGAATTGGATTCGGACGACGAACAGTTTTTTTTAAATCAAGATGAAAGAAATGAACGTCTTGCGAAGAAAACTAAAATACTTCGTCGCATGATACCACCAAACAGAAGAATATAAACCAATCTGAAACAGTATTACGATTAGTATTATGTATTATTATTATTCATTTAACTTAATTATATTTAACTTTTAAAGCTGTTTTTTAAAGGAAATTCCCAAGTCAAAATTTTGGTGAAAAAATTCGTGGCAACATTTTGTGTTTGACCCTAAAAATTTTAAAATCCTTTGGTGCCGATTTTAGACTCTTTCCTGAATATTTTATGTAACTTTAGTGACGATTTCATGAAATAGTTATTTATACGGAGGAGATACAATGATGGAACAGCTGGAAATAAAAGATAACCTACTTCATAATTATTTATACAGGGTGTTATGTAAAATCTCTTGAGGAATTCTTCCTTCAAACAACACTTAACGATAAGACGTATTTTCTGTTTAAATAAATAGAGCCAAAATAAAATTTGGACTTCCATAATTTCGAAACTTTTGTAGATGAGATGATTGTAAAGAGCAACACTAAAATTAGCAAGTAAATGAACAAAATAATCAGGATTTTTGCAACTAATGAAATCATAACACATAACAAACATCATGCGTCAATATCGTAATTTGTGTTGAGGTTTTCGAAAGTGTTTATTAATTTAATTAGTGCAGTTAGTAGTGCAAAATGTCAAAGCTAATCATCGACAGTGTACAGTTGCTGAAGCAGCGAAAGAAGCAACATTAAAACTTTTACTTGTGACATTTAGTTATAAAAGTAGCCACTTTTGTGACTTCTGCGAATAAAAGAAATTTGTAAAGTTGTTAATATAATTTTCATGCCGTTTAATTTTATATAGATACATTAGAGTTCAACGCATGTGAAAAGTTTTAACAACATTTATGTATCTAAATCAGAAGTCTATTTCTACATATAACAAAAGTAAATATAAAAGAAATTTTTTGTCATTTTCATGCAATGTTTACTCTACTTTAATACTTCAGCAATTTTCTTCTGGTTTTCTGTGTTTCATAAAATGTTTGAGACTTTAGTTTTTTTACACTTGTCAAATGTTTAGAGTTCAAACTTATAAAATTTTACCTTTAAACATTTTTTAAATTATTAAATTAGCCTTGAATTTTATTTCCTGGTCCAAATTATTTACTTTTTTTATGGATCAATCCCGAGAGGCGACCGAATTCCATTTGAGGAATTAAAATAGTTGACAACCAAGATATAAATCACACAAAACTGCAATACAACAATTTATTTTCCCTTTTATAAACTACAAAAGAACTAATGATTTATAGGAGTAAAATTTTGGATAACTTCCACAATGGTAACAACTTCAGCCATTGCCCCTGCACCAGTATCCCCACACATGAGAGTTTTTTCAATAACAGGCACTTCTATATAACCCCAAGAAATTAAAGTGCTTATTTGTGTTGCTGTAAGAGGATGTTGAAACATTTTGGTATTCATAGCAGGACAAAAAATTAATGGTTTTGATAATTCCCATGCTCGAGCAGTACAAGTTAAAAGATTATCACATAATCCCTATAAAAAAATAAGAAACAATATATCTACTTTAATACATTTATCATACATTTGCAATTTTTGCTAAAGTATTTGCATCCAAAGGAGCAATAACAAAAATATCAGCCCATTTACTTAATTCAATGTGTAAAACAGGATCGCCCCTTTTAGTCCATCCTGCCCACTCATCAGAATCAGTAAAGACTTCAGCATCAGGATGAATGTCTTTCTGATCAAAAAAGTGTTTAGCTCGTTCAGTTACCACAATGCGAATCTAGAAAAACACATTACGTTGTATTTGTCGCTTTATTCCCTTGGGAATAAAATACATGAAATCCCAACTTTTACTATTAAAGTAGGTAACGCCAGAGGCAACCGAAGAGGGCCGAGGGCATTTTTATTCGAGAAATCAATTTACTACTAATCAAAAATCCTACCAAGAGATTGTAAAGTTGTTTTTCTCTCCCAATAATCACCGTTTGATAAATTCACCGTTTTGATAAATATAATTTAATAATTATTTATGTTTATTATTATTTATTTAATAATGTATTATATGTATAAAAAACGGTAGAAAACAGGTTTATAGCCTCACATTTATTATCTTCCTCGATGCTACGCACCTCGGGTAATAAATAGCTCGGCTATAGAAAGTCCCTTTTCCACCTTGTGATATAATATACTATTGTTCTTTTGTTATAAGAGTAAAATAAAATTATGTAAAAAAATTAGTAAAAACTGGTATTTCATTGATTTTATTCCCGAGGGATTAAAGTGTCACTTTATTCCTTCTTAAGAGGGAAAATTTCTTACCTTAATTTGAAGATGCTGCAAGCCTAATAAACTGTTAACCAAAAGTGGTAACTTTATGGTGGCAACACTGCCTGTACAACCTATAAGAATATTAACCATTTTACTCCAATTCTAAGCCCAATTTTTTCCACTCTTCTCTTGCCATCAAATTATTGTCCATGCGACAAGCTAAATAGTCTCGAGCTTCAATTCTACACGCGGAATTGTCGTTTTTGTTTACATTCAAACACTTCATGTAATTTATCATCAATTTTCGACAAACACCGTCATGATCCAAGGGAAAACTTCCTTTTTCTGGGGGTGTCGGCGTGAAGGTTTTTTGACCAAATGTCATAGACGACATTGAACGAATTTTTAAACAATTAATTTCTAAATGTTCGTTTCATTGAATTTAACTCAACTTACTCAGCCCTAACCTCAATTTCGTTGACAATTGACAGCAGGTTGACATTAGCGATAATTTCGAACTTAGCAAACGGATTATGTTCAGGATGTGTAGAAATTCGATAACAGAGAAATTGGGGTTTATCTAAGTTTTCTAATATTTTTATTTAATCAACTATCAAAGGATTAATTACATGTGAATAATTTTTTTTTGTACTAGATACTTAACTGAAAACATGTTGTGAAAAGAAATGGGAAATGGGTGGATCGTGTGTGCGGCGCGAAAACCCACTGTTTCAAAAAGATTTTTAATGAATACTTTTTAATCAAATTTGGTATGTGATCAATCACAAAGTGTTGTGACGATTTAATTGTTAAAGTAAAAAGCATTGTGGAATATTTTAAACGAAGTGCAACAGCGTTGGCCAAATTACGGGAAATGCAACAACAGTTAAACACACCCCAATTAAAATTGAAACAGAATGTGCCAACAAGATGGAATTCAACATACGACATGCTGTCCAGAATTTTAAAAATTAAAGAAGCAGTTATTACCTACTACATTGGCTCTTTCAAATAGATATGATATTGAACAATTTTTTTTTCAGTATGACGTTCTAACAACAACCTTTGCCACTTTCAGGGAGATTGACACCTTATATGAAGAAGATTGGGAAGAAATAAAACAAACAACAGAAATTTTGGAGATATTCAATGAAGTAAGAATTGAAATTACTAGTGAAAAATCAGTTTCAATTTCTAAAATACTCTACTTCATTAAAGTTATGTTTCATCAAGTTTCACCTGAAATATATCCCGACAATGTTTTAAAACCGCGGTGTAACTTGTTAATAGAATAGACGAAATTAGAGCACAATTGAAATCTCGGTTTGATACCTTTGAAGATAATGAACTTATTAAAAAATATGATAAAGCAGTTGAAGCTCTAAAATTAAAACTTTCAACACTAATTTCCTCCAACCCTTCGAATGTCTCTGAAGTTTCTGTTGAGGCCGACGAGGCAACCACAAGTGAAGATAAACAATCTTCGTCACGTTTGTGGGAAGAATTTGACAAAGAAGCTAAAGAAAGCACAATTATGGATCCGCGAGCAGCAGCAATTATTGAAATAGATCGCTACATACGATAGCCGTTACTTAATAGGCGTGGTGATCCCTTAACCTAGTGGAAAGAAAGGCAAGTTTTATTTCCGAATTTATTCCACTTAGTGAAGAGAAGACTGTCTATTGTTGCGACGTCTGTGCCTTGCGAACGTCTGTTTTCTAAAAAGGGTCAAGTTCTTTGCGAACGGATAAATCGTTTGAGTTCTAAAGAAGTATCCCAAATAATGTTTTTAAATTGTAATCTACAGTCCGATTAATTATTAATTTATTGTATTGTTTTTTATATTTTTAATGTTGGTTTTACTTTTTTTTTAATTTTTTTATTTTTTCATATTTGCTTGTTTAGTTTTAGTTTTTCTTATATTTGTGTTTAGTATTTTAATAAAAATGGTTTACTTTTTAAAGTTCGTTTCTACTTTTTTGTACAGGTCACAATGTTCTCTGTAACGAAATATCAACAAAGAAACTGGTTTTAATTCTTCATCAAACACCCAATTTTCCACCTGTTCTCTCTATCCAATCCAATGGACACCTCAACGTCCATCGCACCCATCAGAAAAATCACTTGGGGCTGTTTCAACAACGTCGCAGCTTTTTGCAAATTTGGATAATTCAAATTAAGATCAACGTCAGTTATAACAGCACCGACGTTCTCATTTGAGGAGCTTGTCGCTGTGGCGAATTCGTGAAGAGTTTTAATCAATAAATTGAGGGTAAGAATCGTCAAGAAAATAACTGAGGAACCCTCAAATACGTTCCTGTTTTTTGCAATTTGATCATATTTATTTAAATTGACATCAAGATCGGCGATCACTCGTTTTTATTGACACACATGTGGACAAAATTCAAAACATTGTTTTCTTGATCAACTTTATCATCAGGGAGGAATTGTGCGATTTTGAAGCCGGCTTTTTCAAGTTCGCTTCTAACAGCCGTCATTCCGAAATAATAAATAAATTTCTTTAGAAATCCATTGTAGATAAAATTACAAAATTTGATACAACTGATAACCTTTAGGTATACACAACGAATTCAAAGAATAACTGGGGAGTTTAGGGTAAAAATTACCCTAATTATTTTGGCTTTTGGTTCTTGCCACTTTCAGCCACAAAATTCCATAGTTTTTCACAAAAAAGAGATCTCTTGCGTTTTTTCGATACAACTTACCGTTTTTGAGTAAAATCAGTTTACAACTTATCCTACAGACCATAAAGAAGATAAAAATTAAATTTGTTTTACAGTTTAAGACGCCCGTGATTAAAAATTTCACAAACACAAAAAATGTTCTTTTTTTCACAAAATAAATTTACTGAGGCCAAAAAAACGGAAAAACACAGAAAATGTGACTCCGAAATTGAGTAGATGTATCCAGTTTTTTTGATTACTAGTTTAAAAGGATTTGTTCTCGCAAGAAACTATTCCAAATTTTATAATATTTGGTCAATGATTCCGAAAGTTATTACAAAAAAAATAAATAAATTTCCATACCCACATTCCGAGGGCTGTAAAATTCTTATCTGTATACAGTATGTTATTGAAATGCGTTAAGAAAATTTAAACGGTGATAGAACGACTCGATGACACGGAATACGGTGAAAATAAATGTAAGTATAAATATGAGTTTTCGAAAAAATGGTAAATATAGAAGTAATTTGTTTTGATGAGTTCTATCACCGTTTAAAATTTCTTAACGCATTTCAATAACATACTGTAGAGATAGGACACGAGTTATTATTTGAATTAACATCATTTTTGAGGTTCAAATTTTGCTTCATATTTATGAATAATCCTGTATAATTACAATTAATTAAAACAAAAAAGGCGAGACTTTTGGGAAGATACAAATCGTGATAATTCAATTCGTATCTGGTGCCTTTATTTTTTTGAGATGGCAACACTGAAAGATAACGATAATCGATGGACATAACCCTAAATTTGCCTGCTTTAAAATCCCTCACATATAGATAACGGTTTGAATAATGCAAATAGGTCACCGTTTGGAATAAAACATGAATTATTTTTCAGTTTTGGAAGTAATTAAGCAAAATTCATAATGGACAGCATTGGTGAAGCTTGCAACGACCTGAAAAAGGACTACGATGCTTGTTTCAATACTTGGTTTTCAGAACATTTCCTAAAAGGACACACAAACGATTCCATGTGTGCCCCCCTCTTTAAAGTTTACCAAGAATGTGTTAAAGTAAGTATTTTTAACATTTTTCTCAAGAAAAAATAAAATTTCTTTTTTCAGAGAGCAATGAAGGACCAAAAAATTGATTTTCATGAAGTCGAAAAAAATTTATTAGGAACTGAACAAGAAAGAAAACCACCACAAAAAAATAGCTGACGTTGGTCATCTTCAGTTTGCTCATGGATGTGTTCAAACTTAGTCTCAAATCAAGCCATTCTGAGTAGCGAAAACCACCACCAAGTGCAAGAAATGTCGCATGAACCACAATTTGATGTGTAATAATGTAACTGTTATCATAAAAAAATATACTTCTAAAATAAAAATTCTCTTGCACTTGTCGTAGGGGAAATCAAAATGTCTGATAAAATTGCATTTATTTTCGCTTAACACTACCATTTTTATCTTAGAAAGGAAATAAAACTTAATTATTTTGTAGTATTGTAGTCCTACAATATAAAAAAATGACAAAACAAAGTAGTTTATTCAGCTTCCTCTTCTTCCCTGTCTTTGTTCTTATCCTTTTTCTTTTTCTTCTTCTTCTTCTTTTCCTCCTGTAAAAACTTATAATTTGCGCGACAAATATAAAAATACTTACCCCATTATCTTCGGCAGTTTCTTCTGAAACTGAAACTTCAGCCTCGACTGTCTTTCGTTTTTTCTTCTTTTCTTTTGGACTTGCTTCAGATTGCATCGACGTGTCTGCTAATTTGCGCTAAAAACAGGAAAATTAATTGATAATTGACAAAATTTATTGACATACTTTTTTCTCATCCTCTTCATCTTTAACGTCTTCTTCTTTCTTGACTCTGGGAAAAAAAAATGTAGCAATCATTACTTTATTTATCAATGAAAATACTTACGAATAATCAACGTAGCTATTCAACCACTCTTTTGGTGTATTTTCATTCGGTTTTCCATACTTGTCGAGTTGTCCTTTTGCAATAAGAATTTTTTTCTGACTTGTACGTGGCCCCAAGCCCCATTTTCGGGGGTAAGTGTCTCTTTCCATTATAACACGTTTAATTTTCGCAACAACTCCATGATCACAACTAGCTATTGTTGCTGTAGTCATCAGTGCAACACCTAGTGCTATAGCTTCCCCTTTTGTTGTTACAATAACAATTTCTTCATTTAGTTCAATATTATCTTCGTAGCGTAAAATACCCGGTAGTAGGATTTTAGCCCCATAACAAACAGCGTTTACCTGAAATTATGTCTCAGTTTTTGATAATACATAAGAATAATAAAAATTACAGAGCTATCTTTCATTATTATTCTTTTGTGTTTTATTAAAAGGCCTTCCAAGGGTCGAATCACTCGTCGTAAGTAAGTTTCATCTTTGTGATTTTCGTAAAGCCATTGAGCGTCTAAAACATCATGCATTGTGGCCATTTGGTCCATTTCGCTTTGAATTCCTGAACGAACTCTTCGGAGTTCCAACATTTGACCCCCAACGCCCAAAACCAAACCCAAATGAACACACATTGTACGAATGTAAGAACCAGCTTCACAACTAACCCAAAAAACACCTGAAACAAACATAAATAAATGGTAAATTATATCATTTGTTAATGCCCTCGATGCTACGCATCTCGGCTGTAAAAATGTTTTCTACCGTGTTTTATATAGTATTTTTTCACGTTTTAGTACGTGGTTCAGCTAGAAACGTAATTATTTTGCAAAATTTCGTTCAAAACAAGCTGAAAATTCAACAAATCTGGCCAAATATGGTGTTTTTTTTCATTTTCCGAGTACTTAAAAATAAAATTTTAAAAAACAGTTGAAAAACTAAAAAATTAAATAAAAATTGATATTATTTTTTAGCGTATTTCGCTCGACTTGCTTCGTTTTTGAACCCAGAGACTGATTTATTTTGCAAAATCTTTTTCAAATACGACTCTAAACCACAAAAATACGTTGAAATTGTTTGCAATTTTTTGTTTATTTTACTCGATTTAATTGGTTTTTGAGGAAAATTAAATCAAAAATAAGCCGAGAAATCAATTTTATTTTATTTCTCGAGCAAAATTTTGTTAAAAACAAGCCGAAAAATCACAGAATTAGACCGAGAAAGATATAATTTTTGCGTTTTTGGAGAATTTAAGGTCAAAACTCCTTTTTTGCAAGAATTTGTCATAAAGAGTCAAAAATCAGTAAACAAGCCTAAAAATCACAAAAATAAATGGTAATTGATATTATTTTGTTTTTATCGCTCGATTTACCTATTTTTTTGAACAAAATTAAGTCAAAAATAATTCATGCTTCTAAGCAAGTTTTTGTACTAAAATCTCCAGTTTTTAGCACGATTTCACTAAAATAAACCACAATCGCAAAATAACGTCAAAAACTACATTATTTTTCCATTTCTCCAGTGTTTTAACACGTTTTTCAGCAATAAACTCAATTACTTTGCAAGTTTTGTTAAAAACAGACCGAAAAATTACAGAAAATGATGTCATTTTTGCGTTTTTCGAGATTTTAAGCTCAAAATGATTTTTTCTTGAGAGAATTTGTCATACTGAGTAAAAAATTACTAAATTCTTATAAAAAAGATTGTTGTTTTTATCTGATTTTAGTTTAAAAGTAAATAAATAGTATCTTATGTCGCAATTATTAATTCCCTCGATGCTACGCATCTCAGATAATAAACAGCTCGACTATATAACGTTTTTTTCAGTACTAGAACATTTATTACCCAGAAATGAAGTGAAGAATATAACCGAACTTAATGGGCATGTTGTACAACAGCAAGCCTAAAAATCAAAAAAATAATTGTTTATATCGATAGATTTAACTGTTTTTTTTTTTTTAACAAAATTAAGTCACAAAATCGGCCTAGAGACCACAAAACTGTCGAAAATGTTTCTAAACACGTTTTTGTACTACAATGTCAAGTTTTTCGCAAGATTTCACTAAAATACATCACAATCGACAAATACACTCAAAAATTACATTTTTCCATTTCTCGAGTGTTTTAGCATGTTTTTCAACAATAAACGCAATTTCTTTATAAGTTTTGTTCAAAACAAACCGAAAAATCACAGAAATAGGACGAAAATAATGGCATTTTTGTCTTTTTAAGCAGATTTTTAAACTGAAAACTCGTTAAATTGTTACAAAAAAAAGAGATTATGTTATATTTTTACATAACTCTGAGGCTTTAACCACTCAGTTTAAAAATAATATATGAATTAAGGTAATAAACAGCTCTACTAATAAATACATAATTTTATAAAAAAATATAAACAATATAAAATTAGTGGTATTATTATTATTTGAGATCTATTAATATTTGGTTAAGTTGTAAATAATTAAAATAAATCTAGTCTAATACTACATTATATCACACGATAGCAACGAGATTTTTTTATAGCCGAGTAATAATAATAAATGCGAGGACATAAAAATCTTCTGAAGTAGTGAAAAAAAAACAACATAAATATAACACCTACCCATATTTCGGCTTTCATCATATTGAAACAATTTGCTGTCATAGACTGTGCGCACCCTCAATTGTCTTTTAACAGCTGAAATGAGTGGAGGTCTTTGAAATAAAGCCCCTCGAAGTTTCTCCAATCCTTGGAGCACCTTTGGGGTCCCTCCTGGAACACTTGAGTGCAATTTAAACACAGCAACGTATTCTTTCCCTGCAGCTTGTTGAGACTTTACCAGTCTTGTTGCACGTTCAATGCACACAATTAAGCATCCTGAAATTGATTAATTAGTCATAGAATAGTAAAATATCCGTTTTAGTTTTTAACATTTCATGGGTTTGTAATCTAATTCCCGACCATGGGATTAAATAACAATATAATTATTCGCAATACCTGTGACTTTTGGATCTAGAGTGCCTGAATGACCTGTTTTTTCCACTTTTAAAATCCTTTTAATCCAAGCAACGACTTCGTGACTACTTGGATTGCTAGGTTTGTCGAGGTTTATGTAACCTGATTTAACATAATCAGAAATTTCTCGTCGTAAAGGCGAAGAACCAAACGGTAAAGGGACATAATGGTTTGTCCTGACATTTAAACGGTCAAAATACTGGAAATTAAGGTTTAATATATGAAAAAACCGGTTTTAAGACTTACTTTTAACAAAAGGGGCCATTTAGAACTATCCAATTTTGCAATCACTGAAGAGGGTTCAACAGCAAATTCGGAGGATTTTTGTATATTACCCAAGTCTTTGTCACTTTTACTTTTCTTCTTTTTCTTTTCCCTAATGGGGGTTTCCGCCTCTGTAAAAATAGAGAATGAGGAGGCAAAGCGGCCGGCATTTTGAGAAAAATCAGAATTTTGTAAGCTTCAAATAAATATTTATTGATTATTATTAAAAAAAATTCAAACACTTATGGTTAAAATAAATAATAAATTACCAAATTCAGACATGGCTCAAATAGTTTCAAACACGTGCATTCATCAGTAACACAACAAAAAGTTAGGTTACGTTTTTGACAACTAACAACAATTTTTGACAGATTATCATGAACATATTTTATAATTTGACCAACAAAAACAAAAAAAATCTAAAGTTACGTAATGTTTCGTTTCAAATTGAGTAAATGTGTGTTTGGAATATCGTCATTTTCTATTTTTGTTTGGTGTTATTCTAGGGATTTTCGTTGCTTTTGGTTGTGTTTACTTATAATGCAGATTGGCAGCAAGGATGATAGAATAGACAAATTAGAGGATTGATCAGGGGTCAAACTTACTAGTACTATTTTTGATTATTATTTGCAATTAATTTATTAGATAAAATGCTAGTACTATAAACCATCAACGTATAACCAACCTTTCCTTTTGTCATGTTGATATTTGATGTTAACTATTCTTGCGCGGAGGCTCGATTTTCCACTTTTTCTTCACAAAAAAATTCAATTTATTTAACAAAAGCAAAATATGACTCACAGCAGTTTTATTTATTGTTAACGGCAACAAGTAGACAATTTTTTTATTTTTGCATTCTCAATTGCGATTTATTTACGTTGGTATTAAATCTTGCCGCTTTCTTCAAATTAAAAACAAGATTTTTTAAACGGAAAACTTGTTTTTGCAATCTCTTCACTTTTTGTCTGGATGCATTCAACTTGTTTTTTAGTCTAAGCAGTGTCTGTTTCTTCACAATAACAGTTTGCTCCTGCATGCTAGAACTTCGACTAAAAAAGCATTAATTAGTCTAGAAATGATTATAAGGTTTTCTTACCTGTAAGAATGATCTAGCTTTAATGACTTAATATGAAGCTTAATAAATGTTTCATTCGCCCTATTCCACAAAAATAAAAATATAAACTATGTTTAAAAATTCTCTAAAAATGTAAACATTTACATGCCTGTTAAAATCTTTTTTATATACCTGGTTTGTACATCACTGCTTCCAGTTGATGTTGAAGATGAAGACGACAGTGATTCCACTTTTAATTCTAAAGGAGACTCTTCTAAATTTTCTTCTTTAATGGAGTGCAATGATTCCACTTTTAATTCTAAAGGATCCTCTACCAAATTTTCTTCTTTAACTCTTGATCCATCAAGAATTGGTTCTGCAGTAAATTCCAGTTCTGTCTTTAAATAAACTTGGGGAAATAGAGAAGGAATTGCATCAGGTTTTAAACATTTCCTGTTTTTATAATTCAGCAAATAATCGTTGTCCTCAAAATGAAGTGAACAAATACGATCATTTTGGGAATCTGTTAAATGAGGCCGCCCAATAACTCTTTTCCATTCTATTTCTTTCTCCTTTGGAAATCTAATAACCAAAAAGGTAGGTACATGCATATAGTCTATTTTTTTATTATTTGCTGGTGGGGAAAGTATGAATCAAGAACATGACCTTCGTCTGTATTTGACATTTGACAGCTTCTGACATTTTGGTACTAGAGTCAAAAATTAGTTTCTCCCTGGCATTAAGTTTTTATAAACCTCATTTTTTACTCTTGTCATGTTTATGTCATTTTGACTTAGAAAATAGCGTCATTGACAGAAAAGTTTTGGATGATTTGACATTCAACTGACATAAAAATGTAAAACGGGCCTTAGGCATTTAACCTCACTTTCGGTTTTTGTAATTTGTATCCTAATAGCTAGAGAAAAAATGACAACAAATCAAAATAATTTATTGAACTTATATAAAAACACGTATTGCTGGGAAAATCGACGCCAAAAATAAGTTTCAACTAAAACTTTCAAATTTTAGTTTCAAACATCAATCATGACAATAAAGCGTGGCTTACATTGACATTTTTGAACTGACATAAATTTGATGTCCAAAATTCTGTGTATTCGGAAAGTTATATTTTTCTTTTTTTTTTACCTATGAAAACTAATGCCCAGAGTTCTAGAAGTGCTTTTACAGTTCTTTACACAGCACATAGGCATTTTAATAAATGTACACAAAAAACACTCTCACAATCGTAAAATAATACACGCTGCGTGGAGTGCGCCATTTGGTAACCAATGATACCAATAAAAAAATCTCAAGAATTTTATTAATATCCCTAGGCAAACTGGTATCATGAATTGGCAACACTGGTGCATCAATTCGTTTGACAGTTATTTTGATAGCACGTGTGTCCCGGTTTTCTATCGTGCATTCCCTCTAAAAATAAGCATAAAAATGAATAATTTACTTCGAGTTGCGTTCAGATTCAACTACAAAACATTTTTGAACCCTGTTAAAAAAGTCTCGAACACTTTTCAACAGCGCCAACTTGCACGTAATCTTTGGTACATGTGCAATTCCCGAAATGATCCAGAAAATAAACTGAGCAAATTGTGCACTTGTGGATGCATGAGCAAACATCAACATGCACACAGTAAAGGTAAACATGAATAAAATGTAGTTAGTTGGAAAAAATTAACTATTTTTGTAGCTGAAACTGAATTGGTTGAGTTTCTTACTGAAGAAATTGTCTTGGAGAGGAAAGCACAGAAATCAGCAACTCTTCCAGCGGAATTGGACGGTTTTAAAGTGCAATTAAACGGAGCTGAAATTACTTTAACCAAAAAAACGGAAACGGAAACGTGAGTAAAGTGTTAGCCATTTTGTTACTTCTAAATTTTAACTCTAGGATAAAAATCTCCTTCAACGTGAACCACACTGTTGATACTGATACACTACCAAAAGTGGATTCAACCATGGATGAACCCGAATTGGGAGAATTAAAATCAAAGCCAGCATTTAAAGTTGAAATTCTGAGGGGATCAACAACTTTCAGTGTTTTCTGTTCATTTCTAGACAGTGACGACCAAGAGCCAGGTACCATTTTAAAGTTTTTTTTTATAAACGAAAATCACCAAGTCAAAACTGGTTTTGTCCCTAAAAATTAATTATTAATTATTATTATTAATGATATTAATCGTTATTTGGACAAAATTTGATAATGTGTGGCTTTGAGCGGCAAAGCCGCGCGCCTCCCCTATAAATTTTGACAATAGTCTTTCCGCAACAGTCTCCCCCACTGTCTTTTACAACACGATGTTTTAAAAAATTCTCGATTGAAATTTTTTTAGTTTAAGCATTTCTTTAGAAATTTGTTTTTTAGTCTTACGTTACCAACCTTGGTTGAAATATCAAAATTCATAAAGCTCATAAGAGCATGAGCTTCTTGCTACAACAACTTTAATGCAAAAATTGGTTTATACATGAAGATGGGCAATAAATTTTGTGTGATTTATTGAAATGAGCTCAAAGTTGATGCATATTCTAAATTCTTTTTCAGCTTTAGTTTCAAGATTGTTACTTTTTCATTTTGTTTCTCAAAAATTTATTGCTAAATTTTAACGGTGATATTTTCCTGAATTCTGTTGGCACACTTTTCATTTTTTAAAAAAACGTAGTTGTTTTTTAAAAACGTTTTTTTTTAAACGGTCCCAACGTTAAGACTGTTTAAATTTAGTTTAAAAAACACAATAATTTTTTAAAATTAATATAATAAATTTCCAGGTGGTGATATTTTTGGAGTAGACGAGCTTAGTATTTACGATGGGGCATGGAATGAAAATGTTTATGCAGTTTCTGGAGAAGTTTTAGATACCGTAAGTGACCCATTATAAACAATTTATTATTAATTATTGGTTAACAATTTTCAGCACTTATATGATCTTATCCTTAACTACTTAGAAGAAAAAGGAATCTCGAACGAATTTGTGGGAAAATTGTCCGATTTTAGCTCAGCTTATGAGCATTCAGCATACATTGGTCTTTTAGAAGGATTATCTAAGTTCGCTTCTGGGAAATAAATAGTTTAAGTATGTAACAAATCTATAATCAATAGGTCTAAAGTTTTTGTTCAATCAATAAACATTAACATAATTTTAATTATTATCTATTTCCATTATCACAAGATTAAACTTAAATAGTAAAGTTATAAATTTTCATGCACAGGTTGTTTGTGGGCCAAATAAAGCGTAACAATACTGCCCAACGCACTTACTAAAAATATCACGTCAAACCAACGATGATAGAAATTAAATTGTAAATCCCCTAAAACTTGAGTAATGATAGTTCTGTATTGTGGTGGCATATTCATTCTCATTAAAAGAACTGACGATACAAAATACATGCCCATTATTTGAGCTAAAATAAGCACAATAATGTTGGAACTTTTGCTTGAAGACATTCTGTTAAAAAACTGAAACAAAAACAAAGTAGTAAACAAAAATCCTATTTAGTTTAACTTACTTTTGTCAAAGTTAGTAGTAAACCTCGAATTGATGTAACAACAATACAACCAACTAAATAAAACGAAACTTGTTGGGACCAGAAATTTACATCAAAATTGAATCCCATCCAGTGTATGGCAATTTCAATACCTCGTGTTACAGGATCCTTTTTTCCGACTCTGTCAAAAACTATATTAATTGTACACTAAAATTTAATTATTTCTATGAACAACGAAAAACTACATTACAATGATCTTACTATAAAAATTTTCCAAGTACAATAAACTGAAAATATGTATCCTAAAAAATTAAAATAGATTCCTTTCCATGTTTTTGACCATTCAATTCTTTCAAACATATTACGATTTTCATGTGCTTCTAAAAACAATTGCCTACTTAATTCTTCAAGGCCTGCTATTTCCAGCTTCAGTTGTGCTATATCTAAAAATAGATTAATTACAAGTGATCTACAGAACTGATTTTGACTATACCTACTTTCTTGGTTTCTGTTGTTACCACTAGGATATATCATACTCCATAAGCCAGTTCTTCTACTCATCCCTTCGTTGATTTTTTCAAGAGATTGTCTTTTTGCAATAGCTATGCGTTTCTTTTTAATAACTATCATGTCCATTGCTTGCATTAGTCTTTTCTCAATATTCATTACATCAGTAAGAGAAACGTCTCTAAAAAGCAAATTTGTTTATGATTAAACTTTAGATATTATAATAAAAATAAGCACCTAATAAAGTATGCCATTGATGTGTATGGATAGTTAACAGCCCCAAATCCAGAAAGGAGCGCCATAACAGTCACCCCTATAACCCCAATTCGTGAAACTAACTGTTCCATTGATAAGACCCCCTGTTTGGGGCTTAGAATTGGGAATGGGTCACCAAATTTCCAGAAAATTACTATAAATATTATCCATACTAATATGGTTAAATGCTTTATATAATCAGGCTTAACTACAATTCAATTAGTAAAAGCTGCAAACAATTTTCAAGTCTTACCATATGGGGTGTTACTAATACAGTAGTAGGCAATGTAAAATGGGTTTAAAACAATTACCACAAACAATAATAAATACAGCATTAGGCACCAGTAGAAATAGCGAGAGCTTAAAAATAACACAGTTACAAAAACTACGCACCTAGAGGTAAAAGCTATTATTACCTTGCCTCCAATAGTTCTAAAATTTCAAAAATAATTAGTTCAAACATTGTACATGATAATGTCAATGTGATTGAGAAAATTAATTGTACCATTATGTGTCGGACTTCATAGTCTTTGAATAATTGTTTTACGAAAAATATCCATGCTCCCACGAAAAAAGTTACCTAATAAAACAGTGATTAATAAAAAAAAACAAATAATACTTTACTTACCTGGGAAAGTAACACAACTATTGTATCTTGCAAGAAAGTCATTATTGTGAGGTTATTACATGTTCTATTTTATTTTTTAATCAAATTTGAGTCTTTACAAAAACTCTACGAGAAAATAAGAATTTCATTTCATTTCTGTTACAATTTTAAGGTTAGTTTTATTTTTTATTTTGACAGACGTCAAACGTCATTATAGGAACTAAAGCTACCTTTACAATCGAAAATTTATTGTTTAATCAAATTTGGGTCTTTACATAAAACTACGAGAAAATAAGAAGAACATTTCATTATAATAGTTACAGTTTTACGTTTAGTTTTATTTTTTGTTTTGATTGATACCAAATCTAAAGATGCATTTACAACAGAAAATACCGGCTGATGAACAATAATAATAATAATAATTGAGTTAGCAATAGAGTTAAGAGCTTTTATTTGCAATTAATTATGAATGAATGAATTTTATGACTTGACAACAACTGGGAATTAGATGATTACTGAAACTATCTGGGAAATTATTACATTACATACCCGGAGAGAGGGTTGCATAACTCTGATGAGTTAGGTTACGTGTTGTTATTTGACATTCTTTATTTACCAACGAACATACAACATTTAGACTAACGGTAATTGTTTAGATTTTTTTGACAGTTGTTTTTTTTGCTTTGCTTACTTTGACTTATGTTTGTTACATCAGGATATTAATTAAGAATTTATAGTACCATATTGTCATTTTTAACATTGGATGATTGCGAAAAATTTAAATTATACAAACCTCGAAGCGGAAGGCTTCTTTTCCTACTTATTCAATAATATTGAGTTTATTACATAATTATTATGTAATATACTATTGATTGTGCTTCTGATGGGTTATAGTACTTATAGTACAGTTTTTTTATTCTATTTGTATTATAAGCAGATATAAAACAAACACATTCATATTAATCACACTAAAATATTCTAACTTCAAAAAAATTACCATTAAAAAGGCAGTGCCTCGGCTGCCGGCAAAGGTTCAAATTCGTGGTTATTTTAGCATTGGCGCTGTGGGCGGTAGCAGCTTTCGATCTGTCAATTACAAAACATTAAAATATCAAAAGGGTACCTGGAGGCAAAAGATTATTAGAAGAAGCAAAAATAATTTAATTTACATTCTGAGAATGTGTACTAGTAGAAAATACACCCAAATTATGAAATAAAGAGGGTTTTAGTTGTTGATGATCTCTGAGGTTAATTTTTAAAAAAGTATTATTGGTATTGTTTAGAAACACTATTTCGAACTGTGAAAATACAGCTAGGTAGTGAAATTAAAAAAAAAAGTAAAACTAACGGCAAAACCGTTGCCAGCAGCGGAGGTACTGTTTTATGAAAATGGTCTAAACTTCTGATAAATAAACAATTTAATTTTTCAAACACAAAAACGATGTTTACAATCCAGTTGTTTCAAGATCCAATTATTATATCCAATTATTCACACTTGAATAATTTTGCATACAAAATTGTAATTCATTCTGGAAATCTCTTCAATTTCTGTTACTATAAACTGCGTTTAATCATTTTTTATTTGCTTTAATCACTTATAATATTAATTATTATTAGATATTGAAGTAGATAGATAAATAAGTTATTTATTCGACAAGTTTGAGTAGATTTTTGAACCACTCATTTATTTAAACCGCACTCATTTATCTATTTAGTATTCAAAAATAAATAAAATTTATTTATTTGTGGCAGGATTTTGATCAACGCCATCTTTTGGTGAAAATATTAACCACATAGACCTGCCATGTCTATTAAGTGTTGACATAAAATTATACTTATCGCACTTATAATATGTAAATATGTAACTATTGGAACTTTTTATTATGTTTATTAAAATTTATTATTTTTATTTCCATTTATTTCCATTTAAATTTTTCGTATTGAATTGTAGAAAATGCTTATTCACTGCTGGAGTATAAAACCACTATCCAAACATGTCATTTTTTTTATAATAACAACATCTATAAGCAATACATAAATGCATGTGAATATCCTTGTTGCATATTTAACGTACAAAAATGAAGAAACTATGTACATATTATTTAAAAAAGGAAAAGGTAAAATAGCAAAGAAGAGACAATTTTTAATTAAAACATCATTATTTATAACAATTTCATAATTTATTCCGTAAAATAGATAACAAAGCTGATAATCCGGTTTTGTTGTCAACCAGTGACATATTTCTCAATAATCTACACATATTATTAGTACTTTCAAACTAAGAATTAAATATTTCCACTTCTGTTTGAAAATTGATTTTTTTCTTCACTCAATACCGTAAAATCTATAACTACTAACAGCTTCAAATTAAAATGATTAAAAATTTTGTCGCCTTTTCTAAAATTTCCACTATAAATGTAGTAATTACCAACTGAGTCATTTTCTTCGAAGGTCGATTATAAGAGTTTGCTTTCGGGTTCTCCACAATTTTTTTTTTCACATGATGTTTGAATAAAAAGAGCCCCCCACCCCGGAGTGATTATTATTCATCGACTAATAAAAATTTGGAAAGTTTTTTAGCAATGTGCAGCGGACCGAAATGGATTATTTTTTGCATTCGACAAACAAAGAATTTAGAATAAATCAAACTTTTTTATAAAAATCTTCTAGAAGTAATCTTTTTTAATTCGAGGTGTGATTAAATCCAGTCTAATTCCAGGAATCGGCAGAAATTACCGTAAACATTGGTGGAAATTTGTTCTAAAAAACCCCAACACCTTGGCGTAAAATTTTACGAATTTGTCATTATGGTAAACCCCATCTCAAGAGCTTATGTACAAACAATTACAGTAATCGCAATAATTACACAAGCCTAAATAGTATATTATATCACAAGGTAGAGAAGAGCTGTTTCTTACCGTAAGTGAGCTGTCATTTTCTTATTATCGTGTTATTTTATTCTTAACGAAAATAAGGTTATATCATATCTTTCACCTCTGCATTTTCTAACTTCATAATGTAGAATATTTGTTAAAATAACATAGAAACCAAAAAAAAAGGAAAAAATGTATAAAATACAGAGTGGTTATAAATGATTTTCATCTAGCCAGCTTTGGAATATTTTTGCATGTAACTTTATTTGTGCCGCTCTACTTTTTTTGAAAGCTCTAGTTCTGTCATTAGTGTCACTTATTAATTAATAATAAATTGTTGTTAATTAAACTTTTATTGTTTCAACTATTTTCCAAAAATAATTGATAATAATGGATACTTTGGAAGAAAACAAGTTTATAATTGAAGTCTATTTTCGAAGTGGATGCTTAGTAAACGGCGATTTTTTAATTTTGAGTTAAAACAAGTAGGTACCCCTATTTTCGTAAAGCGTCATTTTTTATTTTACATGGAAAATCATTTATAACCACTTTGTACTACCGATAGTATTTCAAAATAAGCCTTTTTTTTGTTTTAACAGTTTTGTCAAAGACAGAAGAAGTAGAGGTGGGGTTTTTCTATTTTTTTAATAAACAAGACATTGTAATACCCTCCAATATCGGTATTTGTCCACCTCTAATACATTATTACCCTTGGTCTACAATAAAAAAATTATTATTGATTATTAGGTGGGTAACTTTACAACATTTCGACCAAATAAAATAATATCTTTTACAAATAGTAGCGAAAAAATAAATAAATAAAATAATAACACAAAATTCAAAAAGAACTGTAATGTAGCCCAATTCATGTGCATTTTTAATAACTACACATTCCTTTACGTAACATTACAGAAGTTACAGGAAACTTAGTTTTTTAAGTAAATTAATATTGTTCTTAAATTTATTCATAATTTTCATTATAATTCTTACGTCAAGGTTATTTTTTTTATAAAATTATTGCAAAATGTAACCTCGCTAAATGAAATGAGTCACGTAGCCGACAATGCCACAATTTTTTAAAATTTCAATTAATTTCAATTTTTATAGGGCCTGTTTGACCCTAAAACCACAGCTTCACATTTTCAGTTTTTTCCACTTTATTTGGCAAAGATTTTTTCTAATAATTTCGGGATGATGTTATTGTGTGTGAAATTACCACATCCACAATTTGAACGGATCCGTTCTATATTCCGTTGGACTAAATTAAATTGCAAAAATGTTAAGAGCGAGAGAGTTATACGTAAAAAGCAAGGATAATTGTAAGAAATTAGAAAAGGGAGGAGTTAATCAATGCCGTGACGTCACTATTAGAATGAAATATAACACACAAGATCATGTAAACTCCCGACAGTTGTTTGCTTTCCCCACTGAGAACAGGGGTGTATTGGGAAATTTTTTTCTAACTGAATTTTGGCGGGAAAAGTGTGAGTTGGAATTTCAAAAATTGTTGCGTGTTTTGTGAATTTCGAAATGAAAGAACTCGCAATTGCAACCAACGGCATTAGTCAAGAAACACAAATCGTGTGCCCTTGTAAAAATAAAAGTGGTAAGTAAAAACAAAAAAATTAATAAATCAAAAAATAACAATGTAGAGTTTTCATGTTATTGCACTCTGGTATTATTCCCATTAACATAAAATAATATTTAAAAAAATCCCGTGATTATTGAATTAATATTTAACTTTTTTGTTATTACTCGTGCATTGACACGTGTTAATACGCAAGGTGTTTCAGGGACGGACTAGCATTTGCAAATATATGCCTCTGTTTAGTGATTTTTTTTATTTTGGTGATTTATTTAATTTATGTAATCATTATTTTCTTAAAAAGTCAATATTTGAATGTTTTTTATTTCCTATACAAGGTGAACAAAAGTATGGAACCAAGCGTTTTTTTTATCGTTTACCTTCATAAAATAATAATTAATAAAAATTAACGTGATAAAAATGCAACTTATGCCATTTGAAAACTGAAAAATAATTCGAAAAATTTTATTCTTGGTAAAACATCACTAAATCATTCCTCAATTAGCTTTTTCAAAAAATAAATAATTTGCAAGTATGGTTCCACACTTTTTGTTCTTCTGATATGAAAAAAAAAAAAATGAACAGTTCAGATCAAGGTTATTTTTTTAAATTAAATTGAAATTAAGAGTTCCACATGTTAATAGAGTATTGTTAAATTTTTATTTCCACGTTTTAAAAAAGTAGGGTTGGAGATTCCAAAGTTTGTTTTATAAGTAAAAATGTGGAACTATCAGACGATGTATTTGACCTTTTTTCTGTTTTGTCTCGTTTCGAGGTCGAGACTATTGAGTAGTCAGAGATTATTAGTCAAACGAATGTCACTGTCAATGGCAAAATGCAGTTTTAACCTAATCTAGACTGGCGCAAATTAACATAAATAAACCTTTCCTAGTTGATGGTCGTAATAAATCTAACAGAAATAATTAATTATTATTATTAGTGATTTAGCCTTCTTAATATTGGCATTCTTGAACCGCGAAAAAGTATAATGAACACTAAAAAAACAATATAAAATAATTATAATGAACTTGATACAATTCCTAAAACGAAATTGAAAGGGGCTGAAAAAATGTGATAAAAACAAACTTTTAATACATTACTCCCAACTCTATAATTTATTACTCGTGACTAAAACCTCTTGGACAATGAATTTTTTTTTTGAAAAAACAACTAAGGTATATAATTTATAACTATACATAACTATTGACGAAATACAAAATTAAAAAAAACGCTGTTGTCGAAGTTAATCTACTTATATTTAAAAAATCAATTTTAATATTTGGTAAAAAAATATTCAGGAAAAAATTACCATTTGTACTCGTAAATATGACAACACTGTGAGTTAATTTTGGGGGTCATTTTGGTACCAATGTTTGTAGCCAAAATTTCAAGAAAAAATATAAGTAATAAGTTTTTACCAATAATTTTAATAGATATAATTTTTATTTTTTTTCTTATTTTTATATGTAGGCTACCACCAATCATTGACTTAGTGAACCATTTTTTGAACATTCACTTTATTAAGTTTGAATAATTTCCTTTTCTCTAGAGGGATAAATTTCTGCAACTTTAACAATCAATTATGATAATCTATGTCAAAATGACAACCATGCATGACAATGATAAAAGGTGAGGTTAGTTTACATATGGTCTGATTTAGAGGCAAATGTCATTTGGACATTTGTGGTGGACTAAATTTATTGTCCGGCACTGTACAAATAAGATAATTGTTTATTAAATTTTTAAGTCATTTTATCAAATTAAGTTTATCTTTACCTTGTAATAATTAATCAATCGTAGACATTATCTTAAATATGAATAAATTTTTGTTTAATATTCATATAACAAATTAAGGAGTAAATTAAGCAATAATTAATGCTTTTTACATTTTTAGTAAATTATAATTATATTTTATTAACTTTTTAGGTAAGA
>NW_025400975.1:166200-230149 GCF_015345945.1 Tribolium madens
TTTCAAATGGCAACTCACTACAAAAACTTTTTTATTAAGGCTATAATCTAAATCATTTCATCTAAGTCATTTTGAAACTCAAAAACAAAACAAAATTTATTTTCTGAAAACAAATGATTTAAACGCTTGGTTCCATATTTTTGTTCACCTTGTATAAAATAAACAAAGCACTCCTGTTAGAAATCGGTAATGAACGACCCTGACCAACAACCTATTTCTTAGAGAATTCTGCAATAGCCTTGTATTAAAAAAAAAAACTTTAGCAAATAGCTTCACTTAACGTTATTCCTTGCATTTTTTTGGCTTTACATCTTTCCTTATTCGAGATCTTTCTCTTTGATCCTGCAAAGACAATTTCCTGCAGACGTTTATGTCTACGACATTTCTCTCGCTTCTCTTAATTTCAGTTAGTAATGAATTTGAAAATAACTGGAACATATGACAAGGATATTGTTTACATTTGATAAAAAACCGGACGCTCTTGGTAAAAAATGCGGAAAGCAGAACGAGGAGTGTTCAAATCTATAAAATTAGTTATTGGAGTTAGAGAAAGGACAATATTGCAATAGTGCACCGTTTGAAAAAATGTGAAACGAGATCAATTATTTCATTTTAGTTTATTCAAGTGCAGATCACAGGAGGCTGTTGGTCAACACATTCCATAAACCCGGTTTTGCGACAATTTGGTTTTCCAGCTGACGTCATTGAAACGTATTTTACGTCACCAAAACTACCAACTTTCTTGGCAAATCTCCATGAAAGTTTCACGTAATTAACACTCATTTGCGACAATGATTTTTTCACGACACTTGACCTAATATGCTAGTAAATTTATCTAAAATATTAATATTTAAAACTACATTAACATCACAAGTAGTAACGGAAGTAAATGTTTTTAGATTAAATTAATGCAAAATCAAATAAACTTCTTCATTAAAAAAAATACGAAAAAAGTCCACCTCTAATTTTCCTCTCTTTGTTAAAATTGTCAAAACAACAAAAGGGCTTATTTCATGTTCAAAACTCTCGGTAGTAGGGCAAATTTTAATTTCCTTTACAGTTTCTGTTTAATTTTAATAAATATTTCATAATATTTATTGTGAAGTTAAAAAATTCCTGTAATAGATGCAGAAGAAAAAAAAGTGATATTGTCTCATTCACCATGAGAATAAAATAATACTTCCAACACTATATAAGAGATTGTAGGACCTTGTATACCAAAGATGTTCCAAATCTGTGAAATGACATTTCTTACTGTTATAAGAAAAAATGTTTACTCCAAATATTAGAAGTTAATAAAATTCTCCCTTCACTAGCTGCTATAAATATAATTTTTTTTTTTGGTAAGTTTGTGCATTTGGAAGGGCTCTTGAATTATAATTTTTAATTACAATTAAATTAGTGATTTAGAAATAAGTCGCAATTATGTGGCCTCGACTTAATTTACATTGATTGAAAAATTACAATCACCATAACAGAACTTTATTTTCCGCATATGTAAAATGTTATATTGTTGAAAAAATATGTTATTATTATTACGACATCATGACAAAGTGAAAATATCACATAACTTCACGGAATACGGGCTATAACTCAGATTTTTCAAATGGAAAAATTTGAAATTTGAAAAATTAAGTTAAGTGGTTTTTGGTTCATCATTTTCTGAAAATTATACTTGCCTTGAAATTTGACAGTTGTTTTGAAAATAATTTAGTTGAACTAAGAATGGTCGATTTTGGTAGCGTACAAAATTTCAAAGCTGTAGTTGCATTGTAAGTTTGTAATGCAGGCCCTACAAGAATCACCCTGTATACTTAATAATAACCTCTAATAAAAACAATAAAACGTCGTTTAAATGATGCCAATGTTTTCTTATTAAAATAATTGGACGGGTCACAAAATAATGGTTTTTTAATCGAAATTTAACGTAACAAATTTTCCTTTCAACGTTAAACTTTGTTGTTGTAAACATTGTTGTCTTTTAATTTCTTTACTTTTTTTTATTCACTTTCGGTTTCTCGTATTTGATTTTTTACTTTAAGTAAAGTCGCCCTAAATTAATAAGTAAAACAAAGTATGTAAGTGGAAGGTTAAATAAAATATTCAATTTAAAAAATAAAGCTGAACATTAAAATTTTCTTATTTAAAATTAAACTAATGACAACCAAAGGCATTACTACAAGTTTGGCTTTTCGAAAATATTATTATATCAGATTGAAAACAGATTTTTTTGTAGCCGAGATGCGTACCATCGAGGGAATTAATGAATGCGAGGCTATAAAAATCTTGTCTACCGTGTTTTATATAATATTTTTTTCACTACTACCCAGGAATATAACGCTGAAGAATAGAACTTCAATTAAAGGGCATGTTACCTAAGACGTAACATGTCGTAATTCACAACTATTATTTGTTAATTAATAATAATAATAATTATGTTATTTTTTACTTCTGCATCTATTAAAGAAATTTTGCAAATTCAAAAAAACTTCATAACCTCTCGACAAACTAAATAATAGAACTTTTTACAACTTATAGTGAATAAAAATTATTATTAACATTAATAGTTATTTATTATAAAAGACGATAAAGAGATTGTTTATCTACGTGTGAAAAGGTTTCACGAGTAGATAAACAATCTTTATCGTCGTGTATAATACAACTTTTTTTTTTCTATAGCAGGACTTAAAGTTTAAGAGAAAAAATAAAATTGCAAAAAAAATTACAATTTTTGGCATTTTTCAATACGAAACGTCAGATAATTTTTAACAGCTTTAAAGCAAGTTTAAGCTTTGTTGAGTCTAATTAGAAGAATAAAATATTGTATTCAACTCGTTTGAGTGTAAATCGGACGCTTTATAAATTTGTAAATTTAAATGAATAAAATAAGTTAAACATTTTATTTTGTACTCAATGTTAAAGAGTGCTTTTATCAACTAATTTCAGTAGATAAAGTAGTCTTTTATCGTCTGGTATTTTTATCTACTGTTTATATTCAAGAAATTCTGGTAGGTGTCTACAAAATAAAACGAAATATTATACACGACGATAAAGATTCCTTTATCGTCTTGTATAATAAATAACTATTATCTACCCTTGCTGTTAAAGTGTTACTTTAACTACCCTTGCGGTTAAAGTGCTACTTTATCTACTCAAAAGAGTTGATCAAGAAATAGTTTAACATCTGCTATAGAAAAAAAATATATAATAAACTTGATGTTATTTTTATTTTGGTACACTTTGCAAGTAGGCAAGTATTTCAACTATAAAAATAATGCAAGTTCTTTTATAAAGTGTAGAATCTGTAAGTTTGTAAGAACTTAACAAAAATACGTTCTTGTTTCATGCCCCAAAAATAACCTGTTTTCTTCTGTATTTATTACTTTTTTCATAATAACTATAATAATACGCCAATTCCTAATTTTTTGCGAGTCGGGAAATTTGTCATTACATCCCGTAGTCGGAAAATAATTTATGAAGGTTACAAAGTTACGAACTGTTAAATGTCAAAAACTCAATTTGTTTGCATAGCAACTACGTCAATGTCATCAACTTTAACAAAAAAACAGATATTTTATTATTTAAACGTGAATAAAATAGTATACAAACCACGGTGTAATGTCATATTTACCAGCTCGCATGTAATATACTGTTTTTTTATTTTTGTAGAACAATTTATTGAATCCAATATTTTTAATTTTTTCTGGATACTTACATTTATAATTATCGTTATTTGCGGCTTTGTGCTTGAGGACTTATCCTTTAATAATCATTTTACGGGCCAATGAGTTTTATTTATTCCTAATTCACTATATTAATGCCACAAACAACATTATCAAAAGTTACAATAATTTCATCATGGGTCACGTTTGCACAAATTAAGATAAAATGTTATTTATGTTACAAATTAGTCAATTTGCATGAATTTTATGAAATCAGTCACATCGAATTTTTGCGAATATCGATCACAAAATTTTATGCTCTTGTCGGCGAAACCTTTCTGTTAATTTTACGAAAATCCCACTTGACGTTGGCTTTGATATAAAATCAACATTCCCTCCGAAAGCCGCCAGTTCACTCACATTCGCGAAGGTGAGAGGAGTGTTGTTCGCACCAGCGAGTGAATGTACACGTGATTGAACATTCTTGCATCTAACTAAAGTGAAAAAAAATATGACAACTAATGGAGAATGTCGCAATGGGGTTAGGAAATCGAAACCTAGACCTATAATCTCGCGGAGTTGTTCAGAAAATTACGAAATTAACGACGTCGAAGTGCCCGGCACTCCGAAAACTCCTCGCACCTCCACGACCCCAGGTAAAAAAAATTCTCATGCGTTGTAACATTTTCACAATTAGAAAGCAAAAGCAAATGATTCTGATATTTATCAAGGTGATTACAAAAAGGAAGGTTTACATTAATTAGCTTTTTTACAGGCCATGAAAAGTGCACGTTTCATCACGATTTAGAACTAGACCATAATCCTCCGACTAGAGAAGCAATGCTACCGGAAATGTCGAGGTCCTACAGGATGCTTCTTGAATCCTTGGGAGAAAATCCTGACAGGCCAGGACTTTTGAAGACACCGGAGAGGGCAGCCAAGGCCATGCTTTTCTTCACCAAAGGATACGATCAAAGTCCTGAAGGTTTGTATCAATATTTTGTATTAAGAAAAATTTCAGCAATTTTGTTGAAACATTATGAAAATATTTACAACTTGCAGTACCTCTTATCTCAATTGTCGAAACTATCAATAACTAATTAATTATCGATTTTGGAAATAATATGTGGAAAATATAATCAAAAAGGTCATAAAAAAGGCTTTTAATTTCTGTTTTGTTATACAGGGTGAATTTAAAGTAGGTCGATTTTAATTTTAGACATATTTTTGTTTAATGACGCCATCATTATTTTTTAATGGCAATTGACATTTTTGTTTATTGTTTTTGGTGACATATTGTTGTATCTTTCCGGTGGTTATAAAAAATAATATTACATAAACTATCTTTTGGAAAAATTACGTTTTTTGAAATCGTCAGTAAAGAGTCTAAAGTAGTTCATTATACTACAATTTTGTATATTGTTGATTGCGAACATAAATAGCAGTGTTGTCAAATTACTGTCTTAATGTAAACATGAAATAAAGACATAATTCTACTGCTAACTTGTATCTGTTTATAAGTATTAATTTTTAATTCTAGAAATATTTTTTTCCAGTTTAGTGGTTTTGTATATTGGCTAGTTATTTCACTAAAACGAGAAATCTGACAACATTGGAGGGAAATATCAATTGTGAACTGACATGATAATAATCTAACATCCAAAAATAATTCTGCACAAATTTTGTGGGAAAAAATTTAATATGCTTTAACTAACCACACATTCCTGAGAAGAATAAGACTTTAGTGCCCTGATACAATAACTATTATGGATTTTGGTAAAATTTGTTGCCTATTTTTTTTTAATAATTAACATTAAAATACTTTAGATAAAACCTAAACTAAGAAAAGATGATGAAAAAACACTTTTTATAAAATAAATTAATAACAGAATGATAATTAGTTTCTATGAACGAATCTTTACTATTTCCGGATGAGGCGAAGCCGAGTCTGGAATAGCAGATGAGTTCACAAAAACTTTTTAAATACGTGTTATAAACAACATTTTTTAAAGTTTCCTAAAACATATCCAAATCTTATTTCGTATTTTATGATGGACACATTTTTATCTCTAAAATGAATCTTTTTCGTTTTTTCGGGAGAGGGGCCGAAATTTTCTTAGGGCTTTGGGCGCCAAATTCAGTTAATACGCCACTGTAAACTAGTAATCTAAAAAGTAAAACATACAACACAACAAAATTTACTAAAGTAGTAATTAAAAAATGATTTCCTCCAAGGAACATTCAGATTTTTAGAAGCAGCTCCTTTTTCGTTTTGACTAGTTTATTAACATTTAACATTTAACTAATGTGAAAAATATTCTACATAATCCGGTTCGTGCAGATTAGGTTAACAAACAATTCAGAAACGCAAAATTTATATATACTATTTATACATTCCAAAATATATAAATAACAAAAGTATTCTTGTTGCCCCACGGCCACAATTCCAATAATTATAATTTGGGGCTTTTCCTGATATTAGGTATGCATTTAATAGTTGAATGAATTTCACAAAATAGCTCTTCCTAATGAACTGACATACAATTTGTAGCTTTGTTGAACTGATAAGATTCCAACAAGTTTACAAACAGTGGAAGTTATGTTATGTTAATAATTGGTATGTGAGTATTTAAAAACGTCATTTTATTTATAATATCTACACCCGAGTGGGGAAATACATATGTCATTACTCAGGTTATTTGACCAAGAGGCGTAGCCTCGAGGTTAGACAGAGTTAAGAGTGTATAATGAAATTTCTACTAAAATTTGCACGCTATTTCATTCGGAATAAAATAATAAAATGTCTGACTCGTAACATTCAATCCTACATAAATCATTTCCCAACCTCTAAAACGTTAAGAATCTGTGACTATCAATAAATAGTATATTACAATTGAGTTAGAAATTATATCATTACCCTGAAGGCTGAGATATCCGATTGATTGTAATCACATTTTTTAATCAAATATTTGTAATAAAACATCTGTGTTCTTGGCTGTGCCAATAAATTAGATTTTTGTCATATGATGTTTCATAATTGTCAAAAATGAATTTGGTTTTTTAATCTTACAAAACATTGTAATTATTGTGATCGTCCTTTTTTATGATATCTAAAAGTGGCAGTGAAATCACTAGTGGAGCAGTGTATTCGGTATAAACTAAAAAAAAAGTAGATAATCGTAATGTTGGTAATCCTGCATATTACCGACCACGAGAGGTACTGACATATTACTCTCCAAGGGATGCAATGATGTGTTTGCCGACCTCTAAAATATTAAGAATCAGCATATTACAATATCGATTGTGAATAAAATAAATTATAGGTGATATCAATATTGACGAACAAACAAAACAAATACGCAAGTTTGTTATCAATTTTTACATCACAATTATTTATTAAATTATGGTCATTTACGTATCGATAAAACTATAATGAGTTTTATTTTTTATTACTAATGTGTGTTTAGTTGCCAAGGTGATAGCCAAGACAAATAAAACTTGACGATTTCGGAAAAATAATACAGGCTGCGCTAGAACTCGTGCCCCAAATAAAAATGTCATCTAAGGTAATATAGAAGAACGTGGAAAGAATCTATAAAAATTTCGAAGTTATGAGAGTTTAAATTTTGCACTTTGACTCTATTTATTTCTGTTGAAAAAATTTTCCAAGTATTTTTGCTACGGGCTATTAGAAGAGGAAACAAGGAAGTTGTATCCTAAATTGTAACTCTGTTTAATGTTATTTGTGACTTTTATTGACGAAATGTTAGTACCGTTAGGTACTAAATAATTATAAAAAAACATAACAAGTTCATCAGTATCATTAAAATGTCGATAGAATTTTTTAATTTTTTTTCCATGTTCCTGGTATCTTTTCTTACTTGAAATTTTTCTATGGAGCGCGAGTTCTGACACCCTGTATTAACATGCAGCAATAATTTTTTATCATGTCAATCACTTCCAAGAGGACTTAATCGTGCGGTTTGACATTTTATTTGTGCAGCTTCATGCAACGTCCGCTTCAATCACATATCCTGAAATTGACATCAAATGCGAACTTGACGCTCTTCATCAACAAGACAAATCAAAATTTTCATTAAATTCCTCTATTCTATCACCAAATATAAAACTGCAATTATAACATCCCCCATAAAAAAGGTTGATATAAAAATTATGACCCATTTTTCGATGACGAAATTAACTTTCCATTAGCTTCTTTTTTTATTACAATATCGGCAATCAAAACACTCTGTATGTTGTAATAGAACGAGCGTGTCGTCTCCATGACTACAGAATTCAATCTGCCATCATCATGACACAATCACGAATCTCATTGTTCTTATCTTGTCTTCTTGTTTCAAGAAGAAGGATCATATTCGTCAAGGGAAATCAGTTTGATGTAATTGTTCATTTCCACTCAATTTCATTCACACACAACCGACGTATCAGTGTCGTTGTTAAATGCGATTAGAGACTGCTTAGGAGGTCTCTCTTGCAGATTGTCTGATTATTAAATCAATAGACGAACTTGGTCTGGCAAGAAAGGAGTAATTTCCAATGCGGGTCATTATATTAAACTTAATCAAATCACGAGGTCAAAATTTTGTGAGCAGCTTATCGACATAGTCAGCAATTTTGTTAGCTTTTTTATCACTACCTGATGTCTAAAGACAGAATTCAGTGCTAATAATATTGATAGAAACACATTGCAAGTAAGTACAAGTGAGCTTTTACCACAAAAAAGTGCCTTTACAAAAATATTATGAATTTTGTATAATTTATTGAAATGTGATCGAAGCTGATACATGTTCTAAATTCTTCTTCAGCTTTATTTTCAAAATTGTTTCTTTTTCAACTCCCTAAAAATTTAATTGCGTTGTATCTCATTCATGTTTATTTTGTATTCTCTTAATTATTAGCAAACTTGCATTACAAATTTTTTGCTTGCACACTTTTTTCTCCAAATTTTCAAAAAATGTACTTAGTTTGTTTTCGTTTTTGTATTTTCGTCTCTAAATTTTCTTAGGCTATTTTTTTCCGACGTTTAATAAATAATTTAATTTGCAAATTAAATGGTCTTCAACATTAATGATGGTTTTATATTAAAAAGTATTGCTAATTTTGGTTCCCTAATAATATAGAAATTCGGGATTCAACCAAAGTTGACAAAATTGAGAATTAAAAAAAAAGTTAAAAACATGAAACTTTAGTTTATTTTTAATTCAATTAGTTGCTGGTTTGTAAGATAAGCAAAAAATGGATATAAGACAAGTGGTTTGAGTGGTGTAGAGTGTTTTGAATGAAAAACAATGTTATGAACAGTCATTAAATTGAATTGAATAGTAATTTAAAAAAATACCAATTCTTGAACATCTTTCTTGTGTTAAATATCGATTAAAACCAACTTTTTATAGAACTAATTAAAAGACAGCATTGAAAACACTTTCAGGAGCATCACTGTTATGTTCTACCTATACCCTCTTGCCCTCTTAGTCTATAAATATCTTAAATATTTAATTTCCTTAAACATAACAATCGATACAAGACTATCTTCAAGAATCACTTTTGACCACGTTTTTATTTCTTCAAATTACATTAAAATTTTTCAAATTTAAACTAGATTATTACCGATTTATTATCAATTTCTGTGCTTTTCCTTCATCATTCTGTTTGACAAAAGAAGTTTTTTGTTGATTTTATAAATGTAAAAATGCGAGTTTTTAACTACTTTTTCAAAAACTTCATCAATTCAGATCAATATGTAAAAATGAAAAAAATATACAGGGTGCGCCAGAACTCACGCCCCAGAGAAAACCAGGCAAAATGTTAAAAAAATTATCTATAAACATTTCGAAGTTATGAGAGTTTTTGACTTTGACTCTATTTATTTTTGTTGGAAAAATAATTTTCCAAGTTTTTTTGCTGTATCCTAAATTGTAACTCTGTTCAATGTTATTTGTGGCTTTTATTGGCAAAATGTTTGTCCCTTTACTCGTGAAAAAAACATATACAAGATCGTTAGTATCATTAAATAGAGATAAAAAAGTTCTCTTTTTGTTTAAATAATTAACGTTACATTCATTTATTGGTTTTAAATTTTTCGACACATGTTGACAATTGACATTATAATAATATTACCTCACCGATTTTACAGAAACCAATAAAAATTATGAAATAAATGAATTTAGTGCTGCCACCAAGACTGTTCAAAACAAAAAAAATTCAAGAGCACTTTGAAAGGTTAATCTTGATTTGTTTAAAATTTAAACCTTTTTACGTATCTCTGCATATATTCCTTTAAGCGAGAACTAAATTATCTAAAGGACCTCGACGTTTTAGCAATATAACTAAGTTACCTGTTGAATGAGTTTCAGTGCGAGATGAAGGACGATCATTGAATGAAGCCTGTATAACGGCGGTAATTTCCTGAAGTGCCAATTAGTAGCTGCCAATTAAACTTTGAATAGAGCTTTTCATTCAATGATACACTTCAATAGTAGTCTTTCTTTTTCTCGCGATTTTAACCGATCAGCAGTTAACTAGTTTTAACCACTTTGAAAATGAATCGTTGAAAGATTTATTAGGATAGGACTGAGATTTATTTGAATATAAAATGGATGATAATACAGTTAAGTGGTGAATTGTAAAGGACTTTGGTCAAAGTACTAGAAAGGCAGTGGCTTGAGAACCTCAGTTTCCGCAGCTTAAAAGCTTGAGCGAGTTTCCATGGCATTTAAATCTGAACCAGCGTCAGTCTTGAGCGGCAAAAACAAAACTTACAACACAAAAAATCTTTTTTAGTACAAAATGATAACAAATAAATGTATTGAATAAATCAACATAATTATTTTGACTATTTTGGAATGCCCACGTCAAATAAGAAGTCTGAGTCAAGCGTTAATTATTTTAATACATACAGGGTGTTAAAAAAAGATTGTAAAATATTTAAGGACCGTTACGTTGCGGACCCATGTTTATTAAGACTTCTTTGTTTGTTTTGGCCTATACTAAAAAAAATTACTATCTTTTTTTAACTCCCTGTATACAAATTTTTAGATAAATATCATTGTTAGAACTTCAAATATTTCTAATGTGGGGTTTAGTATGTCATAATAATAAGATTTTAAAGAAAAAAATCAATTTAGGGAATTTTGAGTCAGTTGGAATATTGACCCGGAACTGACAATTATCATTTATATAATAGAAATATAGAAATGAATAATTCTTAACATTTTTTTATGTACAGTTGGAGACAAAATACTTTGGTCGTCAATGTCACTTGAGTGACATTAAATTGTAAAGCATGCTTTAGGACTGTTAACCTTATTTTTAGCTACTGTCAATCATAGTTGACAAGTTGTACATATTTTTGATAGAAAGACATAATGTCTGTCATTAATTTGAAATTGTCATTCATTAAAGCTTGAATTACATTAAAGTGTCAGTAAAGTGACGACCAAAGTATTTTGTCTCCAACTGTACACCCCCGGAAATTTGTAAAAATATTGAAAGCAATCTATTATACTTCCACCAACATTAAAAACATGTAGTGTGTATTTACACTAGACTGTCAACGCACTCTGTGAAGAGTTGACAAACTCTTTATGTTGGAATAAGAAAATATTGATACTCTGTTTCAACATCGTTTATGTCCTAAATAAAAGAAAATAAAATCCTCTATCCGCACCTTATAAAGTGTGCAACCCATCCACCTAATTCCCTCTTTCACTGTATTAAATTACAATACAGTTGTGCTATTTGAAAGCCTTAAATACGATTTATCTCTTCTCGTGTTGGTTGCAAGGACAAGCTTATAAAAATTATTTCCTTCGTATCAGCTCTTCGCGTTGAAAGGGTAATTTATCATATCCGACGCAGTACATGAATTTGGTTTTAAAACCCGATTTTTTTTTTTGTTACAGAGGTCTTAAACGATGCGATTTTCGACGAAGACCATGATGAAATGGTAGTGGTCAAAGACATCGAAATGTTCTCTATGTGTGAACACCACTTGGTACCTTTTTACGGGAAAGTGTCTATAGGATATTTGCCTTGCGGAAAGATTCTCGGATTAAGTAAATTGGCAAGGATTGTGGAAATCTACTCTCGAAGACTTCAGGTTCAAGAACGATTGACAAAGCAAATTGCTGTTGCTGTAACCAAGGCTGTCCAACCAGCTGGGGTTGCTGTTGTTGTGGAGGGAGTGTAAGTGTCAAATAATATACAAGGTGTTTCAAAATGATTTTCATTTACTTACATGTATTCCATAGGCGACAAGATGAAAATCATTTTAAAACACGCTGTATTATATCACAAAGTAGAGAAGAGATTTTTACAGCTTAGTTGTTTACCTATTACATTAGGATTAATAAATGCGAAGCTATAAAAATCTTCTCTACAAAGTTTTATATAATATTTTTTTCACTACTAGCACATTTATTACCCAGAAGTACAACGGTGAAGAATATAATATATAATACTTGTTGTTTTGACAGTTTTGTCAAAGACAGAAGAATTAGAGGTGGCGTTTTTCTGATGTTTGTTAGTGAGAAAGTTTAAGTCTTTTTTGTTTGATTTTGCATTAACTTTACCTCGAAATATTTCCGTTAGTACTTGTCATGATAATAGTTTTAATTAATAATATTTGTGTCAATATAATCCCCTTCAGTATCGGTGTTTACCCACCTCTAATCCAATAATAAACATAATTATTGGCCACTGATGGAGAAAAACAACTTTTTACAACTAGTAGTGGAATTTTTTTTTGAAAATTTTGGAATTTGATGGGAGATTTTTTAGGCATATGTGTATGGTGATGCGAGGTGTCCAAAAAATCAACAGCAAGACAGTAACTTCCACCATGTTGGGGGTTTTTCGAGACGATCCCAAGACACGAGAAGAATTCCTCAATTTGGTACATTCTAAGTAATGTGACGTGACAACTATTTATTACGGATCCATGCATATAAAAGATTTAAGTTTAGTTTTTTATTTTTAAATTATTAAAAATGCTATGTACTTATTTTAAAGTATGTACCTAAGTAAAAGAAAATAGAGGACCATTTAAAGACCAATTTTGACAATACACTGTAGGTATATGTGTATTATCTTATATTTTTTAAATGTCTATTGTATTTTGCTGTGATATACTAAATTAATATATTGGAGACGTTACACAAAATATACAACTTTTGGGCAAACTTGAAATACTACTAATTTGTTAAGTGCATTATTATTGTAATTTTACAGTATTTTCATGTTATTTCACTTTCAGATTGGCTAAATGTTTATTGACAATCAATATAAGGTTTATAAATTACTTGAGCGTATTTTAAATACATACTATATTTATGTAAGTCTTAAGTGTGTAATGTTACAAAAATAAAATGAAGCAAAATATCTTTGTCTTTTTATTCCATTCACTGTTATTTAGCTACTTGAATCTATTTTAAGTTGTTTTTTACCGTTTTTGAAATTGTAAGTACTCATATGTATTACACAAAAACTAAGAATAATAAAATATAAAATTTTCGTAATTTAAAAAAGGAAATACAAACTTTAAGCTTATAATATATTTTCTTAATTTTTCCACCGAGTAATTAGCAAAATAAAAGTCACTAGACACTGCGCGCTAAAAAGTAGTACTGAGCCAAATTTAAATTTTTACGTTAAGAGAGCGGATTCAAAGAATATGTCCTTGGAGTCTGTTCTTTCGTTTGAGTTGCAAAATTGTGTTGTGATAAAAGATTTGTATAATTATAAACTTGGTAAACATTTTTTGGTTTTGTCGACGGTGACGCCATCTGGTGGTTCAAAAGTTTTGCCACCTGCTCTTAAAAATATTTAAAAGTTAAATAACTTAACAAATGTAAATAGAACACCCTAGTTTTGTTCTTGCATCTAAGAGATTATTACATTATCATTATAAAAACATAAACTATGGCTACAATTATAAAATTTTTATCTTGTGGAAAAATATTAAATTATTCACATCTCGTGATGTAAAAGAGTACCAATGTTAAGCTTGCCGGTATTACAGGAAATTAATCTGACATAACCTCATTTTTCGTAATGGCTTTCGTTTTGGGAAAATTTTCTCCAAATTTGAACCCAAAATGTAACTCGGCTTTAATTAATTTCATTCGAAATGGTCACCATCTTCGAGGAAAGCCTCCTGGGGTTGCCAAATCACTAAAACAAAGATTACAACGTAAGTGTTACATTTCCCACTTTAAAAGTTTAATTTAGTTTAACTTTTCTGTAGAAATAAATTACAAAGATCCTTCGTTACATTTCCGAGTTGATATAGGATTACCAGCGCCTGTAATTTCACGTTCTAAACAATTACAAGAAAGGTTAAGTGTATTAAAAGCACAACGTAAAAGTCCACAACTTGAGAAACTTGCAAGGACTAAGAAACGTGAGTTTTACTATGAAATATAACAGGAATTAAGTTCCAAAATTATTCTGTTTTAGTGTTAATCGACTTGGACGAAGCTAATACTGAATGGTTAAAAACTTCAGGGTTTTACCATATTAAAGAAATCGCTGACCATTATGGGGTTTTTGAGCATTTATTTGGGGACGCATATTTTTTGTCCATTATTAATTTGAAACTTCATTTCAATAACGATGATTTTAAACATCCTGTTTATTATGGAAATGTAATAAAACCAGCCGATGCGACTCACAAACCAGAGGTGCATTTCGAAAGTGATGATAAATCATTATGGACTCTAATCATGACAAACCCAGATGGGCATTTCACCCAACAAGATAAAGAATACGTCCATTGGTTTGTGTAAGTATGAATGAAAATGCCCGGGATTAAAATATTTCTTTATTCTCTTATTTGTAGTGGTAATATACCTGGGAACAAGATTGAACAAGGTGAAACAATTGTGGACTATTTACAACCAATTCCACCCAAAGGAACAGGTTATCACCGTCACATTTTCATTTTGTATAAACAAGAAAAAAAACTTGATTTCTCTTCTTTTAAAAAACCTGAAAAGTGTTTAGATTTAGAAGAAAGGACATTTTCAACTTTAGATTTCTATAGGGAAAGACAAGATGATTTAACTCCTAGTGGTCTTGCATTTTTTCAAGCAGACTGGGATAAATCACTGACCAATTTCTACCACAATACATTAAGTAGTGTTATTTTAGTAAAAGGTTTTAGATAAATAATTAACTTAAATTTTAGACATGAAAGAGCCAATTTTCGAATATGATTTTCCTGGACCGTATATAAGACCACAAGAATGGTTCGCAAAGAGGAGACCTTTTAATTTGTATATGGATAAGTACAGAGATGTCAAACAAATCAACAAAGAATTTTTAATGAGAAAATTAAAAAATGTACACCCATTTAAAGCACCACCATCACCGTTACCATACCCTAATGCTGTTTATTTTGAAGGGTATGTTCCTTCCTGGCTGAAGCTGGAGAAGCAGAAGAGCAGATTGAAATGGGGGAGAATTAATGACATCGAATAGTTTAATTTTCATTTAATAAATATGTAAATAATTAAAACTTTTTTTTATTCAAATTATTATTCAAAAAAACACGATAAGCGCCGATATTGAAATTTTAATACATTAAAAGAATGTCAATAGCCCGTATCTATTTTTATAACAAAATAAATACAACGTGCTATCACGTGGACAATTGCAAGTGCAACACTTGAACTTTTTTGCTAAAAGTTTCGTAATAATACCGAATTAACTTTTATTTATATATATATATATCTGTTAAATTCCATTTAAATTCAAATATTTTTTGAGTAAACACGAATTCAGCGCCCAACATAATGACGTGTATGTAGAATTACATGTTAGTCTTCCTCGCGTTGCCTAATAATTATTTTGTTTTACCTTGCCCGTTGGCATGTTCGCTATAAGTGTAGTGATGTGAAATTATAAGTTTTGCGTGGGTATCGGGACTTGTAAAATACTCAACAGAATCTTTTGTTCGAATTTCACAATTCTTGGTTGATGCACAATGACGGTAAGTGTGAAATCGCTCATAATGGAAGTTATTTGTTTGGTAAATCAGATACCTCACATGTTTCGTGTAGAAAGTGACCTGTTAAAATAGCTACTAACTATGAATTTTGTGAAAAATTGACACAACAATGTAACTTTATCACGTGTCAGTGTGGTTACCAGATTTCCAAAACAAATTTTATCTGTTTACCAAGAAAAAACCAGTTACGCGTTATTTTAGCATCTGCACTATCTCTAAACGTGATTAATACAGTTCACCTTGAGAGAGAAAACCAATAAAAAATCATAAATTTGTTTTGTTTTCCTACATTCTGACTTTTTTAAATTTATGTACTTGACCTTAGTCCTCGACGACCCGAGTGTAAATTAATTTCCGTTCACCATACGTACAGAATGTTCAAATTTACCCATAAATTATGAGTAGAACAACGCAAATCTGAAATGGAAAACGAAAAGATTTTCAATGAACAAATATATCGTATTGACTAGGTTTTTATATAGGAAAAATTATCACATTAAGCACAAATCAGAAAGTGAAAGTTCTTGGATTCACCCTTTTTACAAGAAAATTGTATCAATAATAGTAATAATAATAGTTATTTAGCAACTTTCTCTTTTATATTTGGGGCATTAGCACATACTGTAAGAAAACTGCAACTGATGATACATTACTCCAAAAAATTAAAGGAACAAAAAATTTCCAAATTTTTTTGGTGATTTTTGAAAGGCTGTATCTCATCGAAAAATGGTCGTATCTAAATTAAAAAAAAACATTTTGAAGCTTTAAGTTTGTAGTTTTGAGATCTTTTGGCAATTTTTTTTCTGTGCTACGGTTATTACGCAATTCTAAATAATAATGCGAGGAGAAAAAATTCATTTTTTTTTGTTTTTGGTCCACGGAAATGGGGATTTTTTTATTTAAGTCAATGCATGGGCCGGATAGCATGCTCCTTTACTTTTGATATGCTTTTTTATTTTGTCTTTACGTCAATTTGTTGCTGTCTAACTTTAAATGAAAAAGGATCCTTTTGTCTTTGACCATTGATATCTCAGCAACAAATGATCACACAGAGAATATAAGGGTAGTGTCAAAAACTGGAATAAATGCCTTACAAGATGCTTTTATGATTTTTTGCAATTTTTTTTTTTTCATGTTCAACATTAATTTAAAGAAAAGAGAAAAAAATAGCTTTCTGCGTTGTTTTAGTAAATTTACCGCGTATTCATTAATATTGATGGGGAGACTAATGTTTTTAGGT
The DNA here is from genome assembly GCF_015345945.1 of Tribolium madens. Lineage (NCBI taxonomy): Eukaryota > Metazoa > Arthropoda > Insecta > Coleoptera > Tenebrionidae > Tribolium > Tribolium madens. Next base: position 183,131 of record NW_025400975.1, read on the forward strand.
GTTTTGACAGCTTAATGCATGCCCCATAGCCCTGTAAATTTTTAAATCGATCCATCAAAGTGTTTACTCGGACAGATTGATCAAAGTTTTACAAAAGAATTAAAGGAACAATTGTTTACATTGTTTCTGAATATTGTCTAATCTTCGTCAAAATGAGAAAAACAATTTGTTTTCAGCTTTTTACAATTTTGCATTATTTGGTAAAATTTAAAAAAAAATCAAGAAACAATACTGATTAATTTTTGAAAAAAAAATCAAAAATATTTTTTTGAAATTGTTTCGAATTTTCTTTTTTTTTTCAAATTTAATAAAAAACTCATGTAAAATTGTATAAAAAGCTGAAAACAAATTGTTTTTCTCATTTTGACGAAAATTAGACAATATTTAGGACTCATATGTACAGAGTGTCCCAAGTTTTAGGACCGGCGCAATAATGACGTTAATAACAATAAAGACACATCAAAAGAATCGTGATGGCTATGACGCACCACTAGATGGCGCTATTCCAATTAGAATTAAATAGTCAAAAATAATATTATATCAATCATTCAGTAATTCAAAAGTTGTAAAAATGGCATTGCAATAAATAAGTTTTCAATATATTTTATAAATATATTTGAAGGATGGTGTTTACGGGTTTGTATTCTCTGTTTCAGGATTTTAAAAAAGACGAGGAAACTGGAGAAGCTTTATTAAATCGAAATATTGAAACTGGTGAAGACGAATACATTTCATCTGTAGCACCACTAAGGAAAAAAACATTTAAAATTCCTCCCACATATACAAAAAAAGCAAAAAATGGAAAGAAAACAATAAACCTTGATCTGTCACCGACATTTTCGACAGCTCTTTTATTTTTACTACCAACGACAATATTTTTCTACCCAATTCTTGGAATTCTGGCAGTAATGGTAGAAGCTGTAATCCACGTCTGGGCTCACAGGAAAAATAAATCGCTGAAAAACCAACATCTCTACTACCAAAGTCCATTACACATAATCTGCAAAGAATTCTGTGGATCTTGTAGGGAGGAAGAATCAAAAATGAAGATAAGCAAGATTCAAGAAAAGAGAGCCGACAAAATTAAAAAATATGGACTTGAGTATGTTAGAAGAATTGTTACGTAAATGCTAAGGATTTGGCTTGTTTTTCAAACAATAAACAATTTTTAAATCCAGGCAAATCAACGCTAATATTTCTTGTTATTTAAAGTGAAATCACCAAGTCAAAAGTTGGTAAGCTGCCAACTTCTTTTATTGAAATTCCCAGAAAGAATTTATAGAAAAGTTTGATATTTCCGTTTTTCAAAAAATACTTTAGGTAAGGGTAAAGTATGTCTGACATTGTTATACTAATAAAACTACTTCAATAAAACTTGTATTCTATTTAAAACAGATGGTTTATAAAAAATTACCTATAAGATAAAATTTCTTTAGTGGCTAATTTACAAATCTTATGAAAATCAACATTAATATGACATCTCCAGTATTTGCATCGTCCCCAAATCACTGCTGGATAATTTGGACTTGTAATACCATGAAAAATACGAGCTACTGCTCTCCCAGTAAAATTATTATCTCTATAAGTGCAAAGAAGTCCTCGAATATTATTGATAACTAAATCTTCATCGACAAGTTGGTTTTCCGTGAGCGAAATCGATTCCAAGGGATTAGGTGATTCAAAATATTCTCTTATTTTAGATTTTAGTTTGTTATTATGTTCAGATGGTTCTTCAGTCAAACACAATTTGTAGGAAGGAACCGCAACTTCGATCAGTGTTTGATGAACTGTTCGTAGTTGCAAAAGGGCGGTTTTTTCTTGATTTACCACATGCTCATAAAGGCTATCCAAAGCTTCATCGAGTTGTTCATCATCTAAATTTCCAGGAGCCAATAATCTAAATCCAAGGTTCGAAAACGTGACACTTAAAGTGGACCGTTTTGGTTGACCATTGACTAAAATTGTTCAATTTTTTTTATTTTGTTATTGTATTTGTACCAACCTGTTGTCCATTCTAAATTCTTGAGTTTGTGTTTGCAAATCCCACTATCCCAGCCAATGGCGGCTGCGATGTCGACAACAGCGAATTCTATAACATTTTCTTCATTTTTATTCTTCTGCAGGGCTAACGCCATTGCTAAAGGGGGGCATTCTTTGGCTGCTTTTCTTATTTGCAAAGCTCCACCGTATGATATGACTTTACAAACAGTGTAAGCTGGACTTAACAGTTCTATGTATTTCTTTGCGTGTAACTCTAAATAGCAAAGAAGTGTCGAAATATTTTCCTCGGGGATGTCTAATGCCCTCACTGTTTCTTCAATTGAAAAAGCTACTTCGTGTTTTGGACATGTTCCTTTACAAGAACATGGTAGAAATATTTTTTGGAGTAATTTCCTAATCACGTGACGGTCGATGGAATTCGCAAAAATGTGGCGTCTCAACTCGTTTTCATCGGTACCCTGAAATGTTTTTCAAAATTATTTTAAAAACACCCTGTATAAAAATATCGCATTATTTTTTTTAACAAAGATAAAAAGTGGCGTGATAATGTTTAAACAAGATAAAGTAAAAAAATAGGTTTTTGTAATTAATTATTTTTTTATTATTAACACATTTTCATTTCTTTTATTCTTATCAGCTAATTATTAATTTTTTATGGAAGTTGTTGCAAAATCGGATCATTCCACTTTTTCTTGACTTGGGCAAGGTCGTGAGAATTTCGAAAATATTACCAATACATTTTTTTGTCATCAAAATTAGTATTTATCATTTATCAGAAGAGATAAAATTAAAAAAAAAAGTACTTAACTACAGTGTTCCTCCAAATGATGGTTTATTAATTTTCAATTGGCATCTTTTCTTACCATGGCAATTACCACCTTAATTTTCATATTATTAAAATTAGGAAATACCAACTTGACAATAATAAAGGTCGCCAAACATTTATTTCACGAATATACTGCCAAAAAATAAGATTAAGTTTGAATTTGTTTATGTTTGTTCATGAAGTAAACTTCCATTCAAAAAATTTTGCAAAAAAGCAAATAAAAGCCAGAAACGACCTTCTCAGTTTTTTTATTATTGTTTACTTAAAATGCTCTGTTGATCACTCAACATTTCTAAATTGTTATTCCAAGTGAGTGTAAATAATTGTGACAAAAAAATCTATTAGCAACGCTGAATTATTGGTAATCCTTTAATTAATGTGTTATATTTTGACGCAGTGATGCCGACTCAAAAAAATAAAATTCACCAGATTCGAGTTGAAAAAGCTGTTTATTTAATTAATTAATTATTTAATTTACATCTATATTCACCAGATTCACAAAGTTTACGTTTTTTTTTACATAAATTGAGTGGTTGAAGTCTAAGAGTTAGATAAAATAAAATCTATTTTATAACAATTTAGAGATTTTTGATTCGAAAAAACAGAGTTTACAGTTTAAAAATCTTACAGTTTAAACTTTTGATAAAAGCATAATAACATCATTTTTCGCCTAATGCTGTAATTTTTTTAGATTGTTTTTAACAAAATTTTGAGAAATAATCGCATTTCTTACAGAAAAACATGCTATAACACTCGAGAACAAAAATGTTCAAAAAAATTTTCGACGAAATATTGTGGTTTCTCAGCTTATTTTTGTTTTGAATTAGCTCAAAAACCAATTAAATTAATTAAAACGAATTAAAATGATATCAATAACATTTCTTTTTGTTATTTTTGGGCGTGTTTGGACATGATTTGCTTAAACACTCGAAAAATGAAAAAATAACATCCTTAATATTAAATATTTTGTTGAATTTTTGGCTTGTTTTAAACGAAATTTTGATAAATAATTGTGTTTCTAACTGAAAACAAACAAATAGAACTACTAATTTGTTATTTGATGGTTTTTCGACGTATTTTTTTTGAAAAAATTTGACGAAATAATCAAAGTTCTGGTTGAAAAATGTGGCAAAAATTTACAAACTAGTACAAAAATCACCAGATCTCGTGAAATTGTATCAGACCTGGTAACACTGGTTTGACGTTTGAATCAAGCTTGCCAACTTAATATAAATGTAAACTCTCGAAAAAGGCACAAAGGACAACATTTTCGGCCTAACTGTGTGATGTTTTGGCTTGTTTTCAACAAAATTTTACAAAATAATCAAGTTTCCAGCTGAAAAACGTGTTAAAACGCTTGAGAAAGGCAAAAATTTTATAATTTGCACTTCTAATTTATTGATTTTTTGGTTATTTTAGCTAAATCTTGCAAAAAAACTTGAGATTTTAGTACAAAAACGTGCTTAAAAGCTTTTTCCAATTAAATTAATTAAAACAAATTAATATGACATCAATAACATTTCTTTTTGTTATTTTTGGGCGTGTTTGGACATGATTTGCCCAAACACTCGAAAAATGAAAAAATAACATGCTTTTTAAATATTTTGTTGAATTTTTGGCTTGTTTTTAACGAAATTTTTAGAAATAATTGTGTTTCTAACCAAAAAAAGCAAAAGTAAAGTGTCATTTTTGTTTATTGGTTATTTGATGGTTTTTCGACGTATTTTTTTTAATTTGACGAAATAATCAAGGTTCTGGTTGAAAAACGTGAATATGGCAAAAATTTTAAAACAAGTACAAAAATCACTGGTGAAATTGTATCAGACCTGGTAACACTGGCATGACTTACCTTTGCGTCCAAGAAGAGATGACAATGAGCCGGTAGACCATCTCTCCCTGCACGTCCAATCTCTTGAACATAACTTTCAAAATTCTTTGGCATATTATAATGAATCACAGCCCTTATATCTGATTTATTTATCCCCATTCCAAAAGCCACCGTTGCTACAACAATTCTCAATTCTCCAGACATAAACGCCTTCTGAACACTCCTCCTCCTGCTTGCAGCCATTCCGGCATGATACGACTCAGCTTGAACATTCAAACGTTTCCGTTTCTTATTCGTAGTATTAAGAGGTTCAACATCACGAAAATTCGTTCTTAAAAATTTCGTAATTCTATCACATTCCTCCCTTCTAGTGCAATAAATAATGATGCTTTTACATTTCGCAAATCTTTCTGATGTTAAAAGTGACAGTAAAGCTTGGTCTCTTTGATAATCCTTTGAAACTGTGAGAATGAGATTGTCTGGTAATGGTTTATCGCTTATTATTCCAGCCCTCCCATCTGGGATTTGTAAATGGGTGATTATGCTGTCACTGGTGCTTCTGGTGGCAGTTGCTGTTAAACCCAACACGGTTTTAACACCCATTCGTTCGCGTAAAACGCGACAAATCATGAGGTAGCTGGGACGGAAGTTATGGGACCATTGAGAAACGCAATGGGCTTCGTCGATACAAGCAAAAGCAATGGGAGGGAGTTTCCGAAGTAAAGAACCAAAACCTATAAAAAATAAAAAAACACAATTGTCAAAATTAAACATTTGTATTCTAAAACAATAAATTGATAATAATCCAAAATAATCACATTCGAAAATGTATTAACTCCTAGAGTGTATTTTTTCATTAATTTTTTTTTATTTTTTTAACTACCACTTCAAAAAAGGGAAAATCTTTAATAAATTAGAAATTTTCAGCGTTCAACTCAGATTTCATTCAATAAAACAATGTAAAACTGCAAACAATGTTGCTAACTCAAAAAATAAAGTTCACCAGATCGGTATATTTTTATCAAGTTACAAGATTATGATATAAATCTTTCCAATAGTGTCGAAAGTTTACGTCTTTTTTACATAAACTGAGTGGTTAATGTCTCTTTAAAAAATAAACATGATCTTTTTTATGACAATTTAGTAATTATTAATTCGGCATGACAAAATTTAGCAAAAACATAGTTTTTCTATTTTGCATCTGAAAAAAAGCTTATTTCGATATTTTTTCTGTAGAGTAAAGTGGCTTTTGTGTGGCAAATACGACAAAAAGTTATTAAGAAAACTTGTTTAGAATCAACATTTAGGTCCCTATACCAAATGTCAAAATCATCAACTATGACTTCTCATTTTTTTATGTTTATTAATTCACAAATCAAAGAATTTTATTTTTAACATCTTTAATTACGAATAAAAAAAATACATTCATATTGTTAATACTAAATAAATTTTTGACGTTTCTGGTAACAAAAAAGCAATTAAGTACCTCAGAAAAAAAATAAAAATGAAATTAAAAACATTTTGGACCAAATTTTGTGGATTCTCGGCTTATTTTTAAGTTAATTTACTCAAAAACCAGTAAATCGAGTCAAACAAATAAAATAACATCGATATCAATTCTTTTTGTGATTTTTTAAGAATGTTTGGACAAGATTTTGCAACAAATAAGCCTCTTAAAAAATGAAGTAAATCGAGCAAAATAAACCAAAAAATAATAATTTCGATTTAATTTTGTTAATTTATCGTTTTTGTATGTTTAAACTAAGTTCTTCGATTTTTTTAATTTCCATCTCAAAAAGGTGCAAAAAGGTGAAAATAATGTCGTTTTTTAGCCTATTTGGTTGCATTTTTTGCTTCCTTTTAAAGAAACATTGTGAAATAATTGTGTTTCTAGCTGAAAAATGTATCTACTAAACGTAAATTTTCATTTTCGACCCTGTTTAGTAAAGTATCCTAAAAAACCAAATAAAACCATTTTTGACCAATTTGGTGAAATAATGAAGTAACTGGTTGAAAAACATGGAAATGCTCGAAAAAGATACAAAAAATTGCATCATTTATTTTTGGTCCAATTTACTATATCAATAATTAAAAAATTAGTGTATTAATTGTTTGTTATAACAGCAAAGTTACAACAGTTTTTTACATTTCCAAAAAAAAAAATTACAAGAGTTTTCAACAAATCACAAAAACTCGTGAAATTTCACCAACCTTGTATTACTAACTAATTTTGGAAAAAACAATAATTAAATTAAATTTTCCTTTCAGAAAAAGTGGTTAGTACAGCTTATTAAAAAATATAAGACATTATTAAAAAAGAAACAACAAAGATCGTTATCTGCATAGAACGAGAATTAGATAAAAAAAGTTAATGAAACAAGTCCTTACCAGTTGATCTTTCTCCTGCAACAACAGCTTCTGGCGAAACCAACAACACATGCAATTGTCCCAAAGAAATAGCCTCCATAATTTTTTCTCTCTGTACTTTAGTTTGATTAGTATGTAAACAAGCAGCTTTGAGAAAAAACGGTATTCCTGTAATTTGATCCTCCATCAAAGAGACAAGAGGTGAAATAACCAATGAAATGCAAGACTCTCTTCTTGAATATAAATAAGCAGGTAGTTGGTAACACAAACTTTTACCAGAACCAGTACTTAAAGTAACTAAAGTTGATTTCCCTGACAAAATTCTCATAACTGCTTCTTCTTGTCCATTTCTGAATGACGTGTAACCAAAATTTTTAAGTGCGTTAAAAACCTCTTTTGGAGTATCTTAAAGAGTTTTACTTTTTAGAAAATCAAACAAATTTAAAGAAAAAAAATTACCAATAACAGAACCATCCTCATTGGTTTTATAATAAGGCTCAACAACTTTGACCTGATCCATGTAAGATTGCAAATCTAACTTTGCTGCATGTTCTTCTAATCTCAAAGCCTCAGCCAAGATGGCTTCTGTTTCTACATCATCAAATAATTCATTATCAGAATTATCAGATTTTTGTTGCTCCATCTTTGAATCTTTATCCAAATCCAAATTTGGTGTCCTTATCGTTAAATGACTTGCTTTTGCCATCTCAGCCGCCTCTTCAAGGGTCGGAAAAGGACACACTTCCTCATCATCTATCATCGGAAGTAGAGCATCACCTTTTGTTTTAGTGCAATTCCTGGCAAAATGTCCAGTTTGTCCACAATTAAAACAAGTCAACATCCCACCATCACAACCCCCCATGTCCATATCAGGACCCGCAAGTGCCTTCTTCTTGTTTTTCCATTGCTGTTTTTTGAACTTGCCAAAAGTCATAGTCTTTTTACCTCTACAGTAAACTTTTTTCCTCAAATTGATTGTAATAAAGTTCTCGTTCAAGCTTCCTGACTGAATTTTCTTTTCTAGTTTTTCCAGTTGTTGCTCATGTTTGCTCTTAATTTGGCCCTCCTTAACATCAGAAGAAGTTGTGGTTTCTATTTTTATAAGTTTCTTTAAATTTTTAAAACGTGGAGCAGAAACTCGTGGTTTGATGGAATATTCAAGTTCGTAAGTTGTGTCCACTTCAGGTTGAATTTCAGGTTTTTTGCCTTTTTTTGGCCTGATTTTAGCTTTTTTGGTAGTTTTTGGTGGTGAAATATTAACAGTTGAAAATTTATTTTTACTCTCACTAAGAGAAAACTCTGGATCTGCAAGATCGTTATCTGAATGAAAAGGATCTTCATTTTCACTGTGAGACTCTGTCATATCTGCTTGGGTTTTAGTACTTCTGGTAGATTTTCGAAAATTTTTTTTGTTTTTCTCTTCAACTTTTTTAATTGTTTTAGTGCTTTTATTTTTAGTTTTCTTCCTTGTAACATTCGAGACTTTCTCTGTGTCGTCAGAAACCTCTTGAAACTGAAACGGATCCTCGGTTTCAATGGTTTTCGGTTGTGTTTCTTTAATATTTTGTGTTTGAGCTTTAATAATTGTCCCACTTTGGGAAGAATCAATTTTTATTTTTTTAGCACAATTCACAGAACTTTCTTCATCTGAATTATCAATAATATCGTCACTGTTGTAATCAAGACACGTGGCAGATGCATCATGAAAATCACTGAAATCCTGAAGTTTTCCAACTCCTGAACTCATCGCCACTCTTTCTAACCAGCCTGAATCAACCGATTTTAGAGTTTTGTAATTATTGTCAATAACACTTTGAATAATATTTGTCGGTTGGGTCAAAACCTTGTCAACAGTCATTACTTTAACATTACTTTTACTAAAAATTCCTTCAAATGATAAATTATCATCGTCGTTTTTTGAAACATTTTCGACTAAAGCTTGTGACGAAGTTGAATTATCAAAACTTGTGTCACTTTTCTTCTGCGAAAATGATTTTCGTGAGTATCGTTTTGATAATTTTGAGCCACAGAATAATTTTTTAGGAAGAGTGGAATTATCAGTGTCTGGTTTGTTTGAAACACTTTTTTTAGACTGTTTGTTGAGATGCAAACCCCAAGTGTCTTCAGAAGGTTCCTTCGATTGTGTTTCAATCTCGGTTTCAACAGTGGTTGATATTGATGTTGATGAAGTTTCTTGTGTTTCAACATTACTTTCATCATCCGAATTAAAACCTTCAACATCTTTAAAACTTTGTTCTAATGCAGCAGTTTTAAGTTGGTAGTATTGTCGATAAGCGTCTCGAACTTTTTTATCGGCCTCTCGAATATCTAACTGTTATAAAAAAAAAACAACTTAATAATAGTGATCTACAAGGGAGGAAAGTGTATCTTTTCTTCTCGAGTCTTGTCGAGGGCAGTAACCACCAAGAGTAGAAAAGACATTTTCCTCCAGTGTAATACATATCATTTTTCTACTACCCCGCAAGAAAAACTTCACAATTAACAACTTCTAGCAGCATGCTCTCCCGTATCTATGGAAGAGGTAAAATTTTTACTCCCCTGGATTATACAATGTTGACAGCTCAAAAAAATAAAATTCACCAGATCCGAGTTGAAAAAGTTGGCAAATTTACACCAATTTTCACCAGATTATAAGTCTACGATTTCTAATAATCTTTCCAATAGTGCGGAGGGTGGTTAAAGACTAAAAATTAGGTGGAATTAGGTAGAAAATATTATTTTTTATAACAGTTTAGTATGGCAATAGCTTGCGAAAAAGAAGTACATTTCAGCTTAAAGATCTACTTACATTCTCAAAAAAAAAAAGAAAAAAACGATTTTCGGCCTAATTCTGTGATTTTTTCGGCTTGTTCTTAACAAAATTTGGAAAAATAATTTTTTAGATCTCTACCTGAAAAACGTAGTAAAATGCTCGAGAAATGTAAAAATTATAAAATTGTCGACTTAATTTGTTGAATAAATAAAAAAAACGTAGTCAAATCGTGTAAGACAAACAAAATGACATTAATATCAATTTTTTTTGGTAATTCTTCGGCGTGTTTAGATAATATTTTGTAAAAAATGAGCCTCTGGCTCAAAAACCAAGTAAGTCGAGCGAAGTACGTTAAAAAATGATGAGTATAAATTACGATTTAATTTTGTAATTTTTTAGCATCTTCAAATAAAATTTTTCGAAATTTTTTTATTTCATCTCAAAAGCGTGCTTAAACACTCACAAAAAGCAAAAAAACGCCGTTTTTCATTATTTTTTTCAGAAAATTTGGCGAAATAATCAAGTTTTTGGTAAAAAAGAACGTGGAAAACGTTCTAAGAAAATCAAAGTGTAATATTTTTTGTTGTAACCACACCTCTTTTCATTTCCAAAAAAATCACCAGATATTCGAATTTTGACACAAAAATCACCAAAAATTTTAATTCTGTAACTATACATACTCTGACAGTAAAGTAATTTTTCATTACTCGGCTGTCATAACACATTCGTAATGAAAAATAACACTTTTAGTGCCTTGATACGTAAATAACTATTATTGTGATTTTGACAGATGAGGAAGGTAAAATTTTTACCTCCCCGAGAGGTGATTGACCACTTTCCTTTCTAAAATCAGGGTGGAAAAACTTATTTTCTGTTAAGGTCGTAGGAAAAAGACATTAAACAGAAATTTATAAATTACCTTTGAGGGCAAGCGGCCTTGAGTCTTTTTAAAACTGTGTTCCCAAACTTTCACAATGTATTTACACTTGTCGTACGTGCTTTTCACATCAGGATTCTCCAACAAATCCATTTTAATAGATTTAAAACGTTTTATTAATCAACACGTTTCACTGTTTTGACATTTTGTGACAGATAAAATCGCGCGCGATTCTTAAACAGTGTCACCAATTTAAGGACATGGAAAAAACCAACCAAGCAAAATTATGCTCAATTTTGAAAGATTGAAAGAAAAAATTACTTAAATAATATGAACCGGGGCGGCCTAAAGTGTTTTTTTCTATTAAACTAAAAATTTGTACAGGACCAGTTATTTTCGATATTTCATTATAACTAATATACAAAATCGATTTGGTTACTAAAATTTACAATTGGTAGAAACTGACAAATTACGTCTGACACAAGTCATTTATAGGTTAGGGCACAAATGTAAATAATAATATTTTTATTAAATTTCTAGATGCAAATGTATTCTGAAGTGAGATGTAAAAAATGCCGAAATAGAATCTTTGGCGAAGAAGAATGTAAATCGTTATTTTTAAGTGCCCACAATATTGTCTTGGACTCGATAAATGACTCTGAATGCAGCATGGAAAATGTTATCTTCCTAAATGAGGATTGCGTTCCTCAGTGGATTAAAGACAGAATAATTGAGGAGAATTGGTCTAAGGGAAGAATAAATTGTCAACAGTGTGATTCAAGAATTGGGGCATTTAATTTTGTTTCAGGCCAGAAATGTAATTGCTCAAATTTTGTCTTACCTTTTGTACACATTATAAAAAGTAAAGTTGATCTGGTATGGTAAATAAAGGGCTATTAACATTGAAAACTCTATTTTGTAAAAAATACAAAAAGTAAAACCTGCTACCAAAATGAATACTAAATATAAAGTGTAAATATAATATTAATTAAAATATGTTGAGCATGAATATTTTGGTATTATAGTAACTATATAAATAATAAAAATATAAATATTGTCAATTTGGAGCTGCTTACAAAAATGTCAAACAAAATAAGTGTAGTAAAAATATCAAAATTATTGTTGTTTACAACCCCCGTCTTTACTCTTCTTCTTTTGTTTTTTCTCCAACGAAGCAGTTCTACGTTGGCCTTGAATCGGCATATATGGTGGAATATTATTTTCGTCATCCATTTCTGAGATATCAGGGGGTGGTAAAACCATCCCAGGGCTACTACTCGAAGTACTTGTAGTTACAGTACTGGAAGTGGTTTCATAACTGGATGAAGAATGCATTCCTCTTTTGGGATATGTAGGGTCTATAGCCATAGCTATGTTGATATGTTGAGAATTCGGCGACAACCCACTTGCATTATCACAGTTTTCGGGTTCTGGATATCTGGGTTTATTGATACGGTTCAAGGGCGACCTAAAAACAGCAAAATTAGTAAAAGGAAAACTAAAGTCTGTTTTTTTTTAAACGGAAATTTCAAATAATAATAATAACGAAAAAAAAAAGTTAGGCTTTTGATTTAATTTAATTTCAATATTCCTTACTTGACCTGACCAATGATTGTGATTTTTTTTAATTAGTTTGGCAACCTTGATTTTCAAATGCAAACGTCAAACTTTTATAGGCAATTGTCAATTAATTTGCGACGGGTGACTGTTGATTTAGCCGTCACCTGAAACATTCTGATATAACAAATTAGAAGGTTTACCAATAAATAATTCAATGTTGTCAATAGATTTTTTGTCACAAAGAAGCAATTATTATTTGCTAGTAGCAAATTATGAGTGAAGTTTTGATGCTATTGATTTGATTTGGTTTTAATTGCTATTGGCTACTAGAAAATTATCAATAGTAATATCCCGAGTGATGATGAAATTGTCGATAATTTTGACTATTTCCCGAACAAAATTTACAATATTTTCATTTTATAAGAAATTAAAAATATATATATTAATGTCAAACAAATTACCTCATGACGATTGGCTAGCAGGATTTATTAAAAAAATAATCTAAACCAATTAATAATCTGTGTTTGAAGTACATAATGGAACTAAAAAAAAATCGATGTTTTACACATTAAAAAAAAATCATTGTTATGCTTTCTTAGATATACCGAAATAAAATTCAAAACAAATTTTCCCAAATGCTTTTTTAGTTTTATTTCATTTTGTTTTCTTCTATTGCCTTTTTTCTTTTCTATTTGAATTATTTAGTTTAAAAAGAAAACAGTTTAAAAAAAAGTAACTCAAAAACAAAATATTTTTGCATTTTTAAACTTTATTGGTCGATTTTGTTTAGTTTTTGAAATAAGTTGTTTTTTGACGAAAAAAATACTGTTTTAAAAAACTTACTACACAAAAACTAAAACAGCTAGCATTTTTTTTGACAACTGCCAAGAAAAAGATACAAACTTTAAGACTAAGTGATTGGCACTTGTACAGATAAAAAAATTAAGAAGTTTTTTGAAAATTAAATAACTTAAAAATTTAAACAGAACACCCTATTTTTTGTTTCTGCATCAAAGATATTATTAAATTATCTTTCCAAAAACATTTACTTTTAAGTGACTAATAACTAAGAAGATATTTAACTATAAACATTAAAAAGAAACAATGGTTTTACCTAAGTTCAATAAATTATTTTGATTTGTTGTCATTTTTTCTCTAGCTATGAGGATAAAAATTTCAAAAACCGAAAGTGAGGTTAGTTGCATAAGACCCGTTTAACATTTTTATGTCAATCGAATAAAAAATCGTCCAAAATTCCGTGTCCGCAATTGTATGTCTATAAAGAATCAAAATAGTGGCAAATTACAAAAAAGTTTATGCAATAACTCGTATTATTGGACTGTCTGGAATCAATATAATCACTTGTGAATTAATGGAAGTTTTCTTGAATTGCTATATTTTGTTTAGAATTTTCGAAGATAATTTCTTTTGAAAATTGCGCTGAACTGCTTAAAACTGTTAGAAATAATTTGAAATTACAGGAATTATTTTACAATTACGAAAATTAAGTTGGAATTGCAGGAATTAATTTAAAATTGTAGGAATTAATCTGTAAATTTAATATTAATAAAATTACTGAATTTGAATTCCTGTGAATTTTTTTAGAATTGGAATTTGAAATTATAGGAATTAAATTAATCCAAAAACTGAAAAAATTACGATGGATTAATAGAAGTACTGGAACTGAATTACCGTAATTACTTGTAAATTACAAAATTACGCTGAATATCTTAGAAGTATAGTAATTAATTTGGAATTACAGAAATTATTTTGATATTACGAAAATCAAATTGGTAGTACGGAAATTATGTTGGAATTAATTTAGAAATATAGGAATTAATTCGAAAACAATAGAATTACAATGAACCCATTATTACTAAATAGAGTTGATGAACAATTTCGGTANCGATTGCGTCGTTATCCCGCATCCATATGCCCCAATGGGGATTCCCCGGTTAATTACCGTTTTTTTCACCACTTTGTTTTGGTATTTATCGAAAATGTGGATTTTTGATTGAATAATTGTCAGCACGTGCCTACTTCCTAGTTCGTTAACGGCTGCAAGGTTTGCTGATCCATATGAAGTGGCACCTGGTTTGGCTCGCGCGACGAACAGGGTGGATATCAACGGACGATAAGGGCGCGCACCCCACTGTACAACGCCCCTTCTCCCTCAACAGCGCGACAGATTAGCAAAAACAAAACCGGCGAAAATAATAACAAAATTATTTTTTGTGCAGTGTTGCAAGCTTATTTCGAAAAGTTAAGACACGTTTCAGACTTTGACGTTTAAGAGATCTTTTACTCTTTTATTGATTAAAAATAGTTTGTTATTAGGTATACAAGTTTTACAACGACGAGCGTAGCGAGGAGTGTAATACAATATACAATATATAAATTTATACTTTGCTTTATTTCTTGACAAATGAAATATCGAGGAACCGTTAACTCTAGAATTAGTTGTACAAATTTTTGGAATCTAATCGTACCTAATTGCTTGGAATTGTTTGGAAGTTTATGGAATTATTAAAATTATTATTGGAATGTCTGAATTAATAGAATTTTTCTTGAATTACTGGATTTTTTTTCACTTTTCGGAGATAATTTCTTTTGAAAATTGCAATAAACTTCTTAAAACTATCAGAATTAAGTTGGAATTACAGGAATTAATTTGAAATTGTATAGAAATTAATTTGAAAATTTATTATTAATAGAATAATAATTAATTAATTAATTGAATTTCGGTGAAATTTTTCTGAACGGGAATTTGGAATTATAGGAATTAATTTACAATTATAGAAATTGAATTAATTTTAAAACAATGGAGTACTGGAATTGAATTACCGGAATTATTTTGATATTACGAAATTACGGAAATTATGTTGCAATTAATTTAAAATTATACAAATTAATATAAAAAATAATGGAATTACAACAAAATAATAGAGTTACTGGAGTTGAATTGTCAGAATTATTTGTAAATTACTAAAAAAAATTTGGAATTAGGTACAAGAATTCTTTTTGGAATTATAATTTATTCTTTTAAAAATTACGTTGAATTTCTTCAAACAATCGAAATTAATTTGATATTGCAGGAATTATTCTAATTAATCTAAAAACAATAAAATTTTGGTGGAATTTTTTGTAATTAGAATTAGTTGTACACATTTTTTCCAATTAACGACCCTCGTTATAGTCTTAAAGTTCGTACTTTTCTCTTTACAGTGGTAAACATTTTTCTAGATGTCCTAACTTTTTCTATATAAGATTTTTAAAAAGAGCATGTTTTCGTTAAGATTTTGTTTTTATCTATTTTGTTATTTAAAAAACTAAAGTTTAATTTTTTTAACTTTGTTTCATATTTTTTAATCATGAGAAAACTTCAACATAAAAACAAGAAAAAAATAATAATAAAAACGTGGTGATTTCCGTTAAAAAAACAGACTAAAATAATGAGCAATACTTTAAGTCCAATTGAGTTGGTCGTACAGCAGGAGGGCCATCTAAATTCCTATCAGTATCAAAGGACGGACGAGTACTAGAATCAATAACTTTATCACCTAAGGCATAACGTGAATCGTAGCTTTTTTGTGGGCTATAATTATTGTCAATTAAATTATGTGATGGTAAAACATCAACAGGTAAACTGTAATTAATATCATCTTCATTCTGATTAGGTAGGGCATATGTATCGTGATTCCTTGGTATTGAGGCTCGAGGGGGGATCATATCAGCTGGATATGAATACGAATCATCTGGCATAATTTGTTGAGATTCGAGTTGTTGTTTTTTAGCAAGTGCTTTCTGTTTAGCCCTTTCCCGAGCCCTTCTTGCCTTATTCCTCTCCCTTTCTTGCAACATTTTCGCAAGTTCTTTGTCTTGAGCCTCGATTGCAAGCATACGATCACGATTCAACAAAGTGTCTTCTAAATTCCCCTCTTGTTCTTGCAATTTTCGGGCTAATTCAGCATCCCGTTCCTCTTGGATTTGCCTTTCTGTGAGTTCATCTAATGGCAGCCCCACTTCAGCGATGTCAATTCTCTCCAAATGTGAAGCCAAATCCGGTTTTCGATACGGTTCGGTGTACAAATCCGGTAGTGGCATTGGTTTGGCTTGTCTCCGAGGCGGTGGAGGTCTTTGGGGTGAAAGTGGGTGTCTTTCTCTGTGTAACATTTGACGAGCAACATTTTGGTCTTGCATTTCAATGAGTCTCCGTTTTTGGCGTTCTTCTCGTTCCAGTTCTTCAGCGAGTTGTTTAGCGACTTGATTGTCTTGTTCTTCTTGTTCGGCTAACATTCGTTGGTAGATTAGGGCTGTTTGTTCGGCCAATTGTTGTTCTCTGAGTTGTTCACTTTTGGCTCGGGGGAAGTCTTCGCGGACTAGAGCATTACGATATTTGTTACCTGAGAGGTGTTCGCTGTATTCTTGGTTTTGGAGACGGTAAGCCAAAGCCCCATCTTCACGAACCATCCATTCTTGACACACTTCGGTTACTCTTCCTTTGGGGAGGGCTTCGCCATCGCGAACTTTTGCTTCAGACATTTTTGGAAATATTTGACTGAGTTATTCACTGATGTTGACACGAAAACATACGGGTCACTGGTCACAAAGCAATCACCTCTTACTCATTATTTCGCTATTTTTGAGGTTAGTACTTGTTAAATGACAAATTTATTAATACAAGAGGGCATTTCGTTGTATAATGCACCATCAATATGGGAATTAATTACATTATTCATGTTCTAATAACAAAGAACTGTTTGAAGTTTGTCGAACTAATAAAAAATGTGTTGACTATCTGTCACCTGTCAGAAATGTCAACTCATTTCAAAATTCCCTAACTTGGCAGCAGTTGTCAACAAGCAAAACACCAGTGTTTTGTTAGTTGCATATTATCTATTTTTATTTATATCAAAAAAATTATACTCACAGAACCAAAAAAATAAGACAATAAGGTTGTTAAATGTAAAACGACCTTCAGTTTTCAGTTTAGCATTTTGGTTTTAAAAAATTAAATTTCACTTTAAAGCCTCGTTCACAGAAAGTGTCAAAATGAAATCCCATTTACATTTACAACAAAATATTAACAATTTTTCAAATGTTATTGATGTAATAAATGATGTCAAACATAAATGTATAAGTATTATTTTTGCATCTTTTTCAAGCATTTTTATGTCTTTCAAATAGCACATGTTTCCCTAAAATTGTTTTATTTGACACAAATAAGCCGAGAGACCACAAAATTTGATTGAAAATGCTTTTTAAGTATGTTTTTCTACTAAAATCTCAGTTTTTGGGCAAGATTTCATTAAAGGGAACTAAAAAATCAACAAATTAAGCCAAAAATTTTATTATTTTTGCTTTTCTGGACCTATTTATGATTTTTTTAAAAGATAACATATTCCATACTGCATTCAGTGATTTATCGAGTTCAAGACAACATTGTAAGCATTTAAAAATTACGATTTACATTCTTCTTCGCCAAAGATTCTATTTTGGCATTTTTTACATCTCACTTCAGAATACATCGGAAATTTTAGTAACAAAAACGATTTTGGATATCAATTATAATAAAACTGGCCCTCTACAAATTATTTTGGTTTAATAGGAAAAAAAACGCTTTGGGCTCGTATTCATATTATTAAGAGATTTTTTTTCAAAAATTGAGCATTATTTTGCTTGTTTTTTTCCATGTCTTTAAATTGGTGACACTGTTTAAGAATCGCGCGCGTTTTTATCTGTCACCAAATGTCAAAATAGTGAAACGTGTTGATTAGTAAAACGTTTCAAATCTGTTAAAATGGATTTTGATGTGAAAGTGTAAATACATTGTGAAAGTTTGGGAACACAGTTTTAAAAAGACTCAAGGCCGCTTGCCCTCAAAGGTAATTTAAAAATTTCTGTTTAATTAATGTCTTTTAGCGCCAAGGTGCATATTAATTTTTTCCGTAATATGACAATTTGAATTCATTGAAATGTTGATTGATTGCAGTAAAAGAATTGTCGTATAATGAATTACTTTAGTGCCGATTTTGGGACTTTTTACTGACGATTTTATGTAACTTTGGTGACGATTTTGAAAAAAAAAATATAATTATCAGTATTGATACATCTGCAGAATTTTTACAGAAAATTGACAAAAGTAGTATTTGAGCAAAAACAAAAATTTTTTGTAAAAATTATCTACCTCTTAATAAGTAAATAATTATAATAATTATTATCATAATTGAAATCACGATAAATTCTTTATTCTTATTTTTAATTCTTTATTACAAAATTTTGTCTTATTTTTATTGTACAAAAAACAATTATCATTAAGATTGTAGAAAAAATGGAACTTAAATTAAGCTAAACTTTTCTTGTTTTGCTTTTTTCATGCTCTTGTAAAGTGCTAGGTAGAATAGGTATTTTCTCATTATTAATGTAATCGAAAAATCCTTATGAACAAAAAACATTTAAGATTGGATAAGTAAGTCGTAATTAGGTTCTCCTGCCCTAGATGACTGCAAGTACTTTATGTGGGTATAACTACTACAACAACTCCTTTTCACCACCTCATCTTCCATCATAATTTTACGCCATTCCATCTAAAAACACATAACACATTAATACATCAGATGAACAAAAGAATAGAACCAAAAATTTTTTCTTAAACGATTTATTTTTCAAAAACTACTATAAAATGTGACGTTTCTCGAAAATAGATTTCTTTTCAAAGGCTATGATATAAGAATTACTAGTCCCTAACTATATTTAATTCAATTTTTATCGAATAAATTTCAAATAAATTGCTATTTTGAAAATAAAATCGCATATCTCATAAACAAACCATAATTTCATTCTTAAGCTTTAATTTTTATTAATTATTATTTTCTGAAAAAAACGCTTGGTTCTATACTTTTTGTTCACTCCCTGTATAATCACAGTCACAAATACATACAAGTTTCTTATATTTTTCTTTTTTCAAAATATAGTCCTTGCCAAAAATTTTCAGGACTTCGGATCTCTCACACCATGGCCATATCATATAGTCCAACATTCCAGGCTTACCGCCCCCAAAAAATGGACCTGGCCTGTCAGTTAATTCCTTTTCAAAAGTTGCAAGTCCTTCGGAAATAATTTGGGCCTCGTCGTGTTCAATACGACCCAAGGAGACTGTTTTCAGTAAAGCGTTAATAATCTAACCCAAAAATTAACCCAAGAAATTGGTAAATCCTAATTTTGAAATATTATTTCACCTTGGTAAATTGCTTCAGTAAAAGTTGGTCTTTGGCTTTTTGCAGAGGGTCCCTTGCATGTAATCGATGA
This sequence comes from Tribolium madens, assembly GCF_015345945.1. Lineage (NCBI taxonomy): Eukaryota > Metazoa > Arthropoda > Insecta > Coleoptera > Tenebrionidae > Tribolium > Tribolium madens. Next base: position 202,671 of record NW_025400975.1, read on the forward strand.
GTGTTGTATTTTTCATCTAAGTAATCAGCAATAATTAAAGATTCATAGAGAACTTCTCTATTATCTAGTTCAAGTGCTGGTACTTTACCCATTGGTGATTTATCAAACATCCATTCAGGTTTGTTAACCAGATTTATGTTAACCACCTCGTATCTAGAATTGTAAGCAATTATACAGGGGTTACCAGTTAAACCCAACATTAGAAGTATTCGGAGTTTTGATAATGATATTTATCCAAAAAAATTGTTGATTTGTTAATTATTTTGTCAATTAAAAATCAAAAGAAAGATCAAACTCTTCTCTTTCAAATTAGTAACCTAAATACGATTTCATAATAGTTAAAAATTTCAAAGTTGTCAATTTTTTAAGAGGAAAAAAATCTCAAAAACAGCTCAACTTAGGTATAAAAAAGGTTCCTCAAAATCACTTGAGTGATCCAAAAACGTAATAAAAAATATAGCTTTCTATTTAAAATAACAAAGTTGATATCTACTTTCAGTATAAACATTTTGAAAATATTTTCATGGCTATATGCAAATTTTAGATAAATACAGGTGCGCCAGAACTTGTGTACCAGGAATATGGAAAAAAATGTTAAAAAAATTCTATCTATAAAAATTTCGAAGTTATGAGAGTTTATTGAGTCTATTCATTTCTGTTGGGAAAATAATTTTCCAAGTTTTTTTTGCTACAGGCTATTAGAAGAGGAAACAAAGAAGTTGTATCCTAAATTGTAACTCTGTTTAATGTTATTTGTAGCTTTTATTGGCAAAATTTTTGTATCTTTACTAAATAATTATAAAGAAAAACATTTACAAGATCATCAGTATCGTTAAATAGATAAAAAAAAATTCAAATGTCAAAAATAAATCTCAAAATTTTTTGACAGATAAAGTTTTTAAACATTTTTTTCATGTTCCTGGTATCTTATCTCACTTGAAATTTTTCTCTGGGGAGCGAGTTCTGACACACCCTGTATCATTGACTCCCAATACTTCCAATGTGGGGTGGTTTCGACGGAACACCCTATATAAAATAATAATAATTGTTTCAGGGTAATTTACATTTGCGATTCAATTAAACTGCTCCTAAACGTACTGAAATAGTCATTAGAACAAATTTTATTTAAACTAACACGTAATAGTTTGAAATTAACCAAATCTACTTCTCCTTGTTTTGTATAAAATGGCGCTGTTAAAAAACCTATTTCAATTTTAAATGAAAGCAAAATAAATTGAATTGCAAACTTGAGAAAAAAAAAAAGATTGCCGAAACCCGGGATCGAACCAGGGACCTTTAGATCTTCAGTCTAACGCTCTCCCAACTGAGCTATTTCGGCTTGTTAAAAAGATTGTTGATAATGTGATTGATAACGTACGGTATCTTTTTTGCATCTAATACTAGAATTACTCGTTGACAGTAAGGACAAAATCGATTACTATACAGGCGAAGTTTTCCTCTTCGAACAGGAGAAGGTTTCCTTGATCCTAAAAAATATAATAACACTAATTAATAAAAGTGAAAATAAAACACATGGCAAAATATAGATTAGATATGTCGACAGGTCAACCTGCGATTGAAACTTTTTTTATTTACAGAGAAAATCCGATAAATTTGAAAAAATAAAACGTCTCTTGTGTGGTGTGTTTATATTGATGTTTTTTTGGATAAAAAAATCTAATCTAAATTTAAGGAATTAATTTTTTCATTACTAGTTTTCTACACTTTTCATTGTATTAAAACTCACCCTGTAGGTAAAATATGACTTGAGAAAATAAGTTTTTATTTAAATCATCTATTAATTCCCTCGATGCTACGCATCTAGGGTAATAAACAGCTCCGCTATAAAAATTTCTTCTCTACGTTGTATATAATATACTATTATTTTTAAAGAATATAAAATGATGGTGACATTAAATAAGAGAGGTAGAAGAACTTTTTCCGATTTGTACACGTCATCCATACTAAAGGTTGCATGCAGGAAGTTTATCTGTTCTATATTTACACTTTGTGTCTTCTAAAAGTCGATAATCCGCTTCGATTCCAACTTTGTTGGTTCAATGTGCTTTTATGCAGTGATTTTTCCAACAGGTGCATAAATAGGAAATAAGAGGTCAACCTCATATGTTGTCAAATATAATGAAACAGAATTAAAAATAAGTATGACAGCATTCACCGTAACTTCTTGAAATAGTGTGTATTAACACAAACAAATGAAAATAAAATACTCAAATAAAATTAAACGAAATGTTGATTTTATGATAACATTAAATTTTGTGATATGCTAATGCAAAAAATGAATGAAAACAGAAATTGGAAGATTGCAAAATACAAATATTTACTTATTTAGTGGCATTAGCATTAGGTATGTCAATAAGAAAAATAAAATTAAAAATTAGTACAAAATTAATAAATTATTAGTTTCATTTTGGTTGAAACAATTTTTTTATAATCAATTCTTATTATAGGTATGAGTAATACTAATAAATTCATACATGCATGGTGTAACTTACCTTTGGTAAGATGTTTGGAATTCATAATTTTTTCGCACTTTATTTTATATTGCTATTAAGTTGGTAAAATCCTTTATGTTACCAAATGTGTTATCAAACTGTAAAAGTAGAATTTTCGCAGACAGCTGAAGGCGAACTGAAATCATAGTTTTAAGTGACGGTCATGCCAAACAACTTTTCTACAACGCGCATTCGCATAATGCAAACTCTAAATTTATACATAATATTATGTATAACTAAATAATTTGTTTTTGTTCATTTACAAATTCATAGTACTGTCCTAAAAATAATTTAAATAGAAAGCAGTGCCTCCGCTGCCGGCAATAGTGCCCGAAAAAATAGACCCGATCCACAGAATTATAGATTATACCATGGACAGATCTTAGCAATCTTTGAGGTGGGACAGGATTAATTTTCGGGTTTTTTTTTTCAAAAAAGTTTATTGTACAGGATGTCCCAAGTTTTAGGGCCGGCGCAAAAATAAATATTTCTACTGATTAAAAAAAATTTTACAAACGAGGATTATGGAGACTTCATTTTGATGCTTTAATATTGTCCAAAATTTTTAGCATGTCAGTGAGACCAAATTTGGAAAAAAAAATTGTATTTTTTGTATTGTAACTTATTTTTGGGACACGATGTATAGTTGAAAATAATTTTAAGCAACGAACTAGATTAGTATCTATCAATTTCCCATATACATGTTTTAAAATATTATCGTTTAAAGGTAATATTGGACTTTACCAACTCGCTGGGACAGCCTGTATAGTAAATTAAAAACACAAATTCAAGTTTAAAAAACGAGTAGCGTAGTCACGTGTTATTTTAAAACATGAGTGCTTCAAAGTTTTATGAAACGAGTTTTTAGCAATTCTTTTATTAAAAATTAAAAAAATATATTTAGATTATTAATTCTAAACAACTTTTTGACGTATCCGTTTATAAAAAGCAATTATCTTGAAAATAAAATTAAAAATCATAATTGGCCGATGATTTTGAAATGTGGTATAGTGGCCTAAATGTTGATTCTAACCAACTTTTCCTAATAACTTTTTGTCGTATTTGCTACATAAAAAAAAAACTTTATAGAAAAATAGTTTTTTTGATAAGGCATACAAGTCGGGTTGAATGCCAAAAAATGAAAATTTAAATCGAATTTTTTTTATTTTTTACGAGAGTCGTTTCACCTATTTCGTCTAATGATAATGAAAAATTTATTTCTCTATTTCTGATTAAAAAAAATGGCCAAAAAGTTTAATACACATCTTGTGTGTTAACCATTTTACGAGACTCAATTATTATGAACACACTCTGCTAAGTGGCAAATTAATTTCACCCTGTAAAATTTCATTTCTACCACATGAATGTAAATATCTATATATTTTCGAGCACTGCTTATCTTTTATCTATTCCAATATTCTAAACGGGATAGATAACTTACAAAACACGTTTGCTTGGTAATGGTCTAAGATCAGTGGTCTAATGTGAACAAAATAATAATAAAGTTCAAACGTAGTACTTCAAAAAAATTAAATACATTGTATTTACTCACAGTTCAAAAAACAGTTTCTATAATTTTTTTTCAGCCGATAAGTATTGAATAATAAAAGAAAAAAATTAAATACCAAGAATAATAAAACAAATCTTCCAAACGCGGTTGTATGCAACCCGACGTTAAACCATTAAACCTGCGCAGTATCAAAAATCATTGGCGCGTGTTACAAGAGTTTCAAAGAGGTTTTGCTCTTTCAGTCCCTCGAGGTTCGAGTTGTGGTTTCGTTCACATAGTGTTTGAGTGGAATCTCAAAAGAATTTAAGTGTTATTGTGAATTGTTTACAAATGTTGTCTTCTGTTATATCAATGTTTTTTCAACAAATATACAAAGTGGAAGATTCTTAACGGTTATTTGAATAATAAATAAATAAATAATTTGTTAAAATGACCAGTGGAAAAGAAAATATCGATTGGGGTGAGGATTTCGACGAGACGATTTACAAAAGTTGCTTTGCTCGTTCAGTGGCAGTGAATTCACAATATAAACAATTGAAAACATCGGAACAGCTGCAACCAGAGGAAAAAGATTCTTCCCAGGAGGAGTTTAAAAGATTATCTGGTCGACCGTTACTATTAACTCAACCTATAGTTGAGGAAATTAAAGTGAGAAAGGTTAGTATACCACTTATCAAGTTTTTTTACTTTTTTTAACGTAATAAAAATTAAATTTCGTTTGTTACGACTTTTTATAAAGATCTTGATAAATTTTTAAGATGTTGTCACTTATTTTCTCATGCCATTGTATTTCTTAAAACAATATAAAAGTGATAAAAGATTTTTTGTGTAGAAGGAAACTAAATTAAAAAGTTTTGGGTTTTGTTCACTTTCTATTTTTTACTTTATGTCAGAGACTTTTAATTAAATTTACTGTAATTGCAGTAAATAATTAATTCATTTGGAAGCTCAATACGAGAGTTAACATTCACTTAACATCTGGATAATTACTTACTCAATTAAATCAATTTGCAAAATGAATCGTAATTTTTATTTCTAGTAGGACATCCTATATGGCTTTTCACTTGTAATATTTTTATTAGACATAATATAAATTAATATACCAGGTGAACAGAAATTATGGAACCAAACGTTTTTTGCTTAAGATATTTATTTTTTGGAAAAAAAACAATGATGAATGAAAAGTGTGACGTTTTGCAAGAAAAAAAAATCGATTTTTTTTGTTTCTGAGTTCTACAGTTTGTTTTGCACAAGTTATGACAAGTCTCTACGAATTATTCAGTTTTTATTGAAAAAAAAATCATATAAGGGCAAAACTCATTTTTTTCATTTTCAAAATACTTTAATTTTTATTAATTATTATTTTCTGAAAGCAAATGGTTAAAGAAAACTCTTGGTTTCATACTAGTGTTCACCCTGTATCTCTGATTTTTAGAGGTACATTTTTAAACTGCATTTTTCATGTTCTATTTTTGGGATTGTTAATTTTAGGCTGTCTGCTGAAACCTTCTAATTGACTTAGGTAATTTATCACAACATTCAGGTTTTATCAGTTTAGAGGTGGAAAAGAGAGATGTTAACTATTATTCTATCTGCGACAACCTTTATTATAATGAGATGTCACCTGTTTGCATTTAAAACAGATTTATGTGTTTAAGAACCGTAAGCCGGAAGCAGCTGTTGTTAATGAATAAATAATTGTTGCTGTTTTTTTAATCAGATTCATGTTCGGTGGAATTTAAAGGTCTTTGTGGGACCAAATAGCAATAAACAATTGTACTTTCATTTTACAGTTTGTTAATTAAATCATTGTTAATTAAATCGTCGTTGTCAACATTTTTAGATGGTTTTATCGTAATTAAATCATAAGTAACTGTGCTAATGAAATTTTTAAGGGATCGTGGGAAGTGAAAGTGAATACGTTTACTTATTTAAATGAGACTAAAAATCACAATAATGAACACACAGGCATTTGTTACATCCGAGAATTGTTCTTCTTAAGCACGTATGAAGTGTTTTACAATTTCTCTTTTCCCGTATGTGGAGGAATGTTACAAAATTGTTTTTTTTTTGTAAAATATTTATTACTGTTTTTTATCCTCATTTGCAAAATAAGTGTAATGTTAAAAACAAATTAAGTTTACATAAAGCTCTGTCAATAAAATTGTAGTAAGAACAGCCAGAAAGACATATTTTTCGACCTACCTCAAAATAAGTTTTATTTTCTTTTTGATTTTAAAACCTATTATTTATACCTAACAGTCTTTGTTAAGAAATAAAAAATAAACATCCGTTTATGTTAAAATTCAGCCAAAAATACACCCTTTTCGTTGACTGCTATAGATAAAGTTAGGTTCATTGTTGCCAGTTTAAAAAAAATAAAATTCACCAAATCCGAGCTGAAAAAGTTTCCAGATTTATACCTATTTTCACTAGATTACAAGATTATGATTTAATCTTTGTAAAAGTGTCGAAAGTTTATATTTCTATATAAACTGAGCGTAAAGATATAATTGTATAATCATTCTTTATAACAATTTAGTGTTTTTTTAGACAAAAACGGAGTTTTAAGAAAAAAAATCTGTTGAAATTCTAAAAAAAAACAAAAGTGATATAAGCAAAACAAGCTAAAAGTTTATCATTTTCGATTTAAGTTTGTAATTTTTAGCCTGTTTAAACAAAAACGTGCTTAAACATTGGGGTAAGGCAAAAACAAAACCTTTAGGTCAATTTTTGGCTTGTTTTTAACGAAATGTGGCAAAATAGTTGTGTTTCTTCTTGAAAAATATACCAACAATACCATTAAAAAAACAACAGGAATTATTTATTTGCGACTATATTTAAAAAAAAGCAAACAGAACAATTTTTATTTAATTTGATGTTTTTTTAATTATATTTTGGCAAAATAATCAAGTTTCTGGAAACAAAAACGTGGAAAATGTTCATTTATTTTTGACTTAATTTAATTATTATTTAATCTTAATTGAGAAATTAATGTATTATTTTTTTGTCGTAACCTCAACCGTAACAGTGTTTTTCATTTCTAAAAATATTACCAGATCAACATGAAAACTATTTAAAAAATAATTTCCCTTATTTTGTACTTTTGAATATTTGTAGATTAATTTATCTGTGTTCTGTGAATTAAATAAATCAAAACGGGAAAAATAATACATTTTATTTTTTTCTTTATGAATTCACCGGATAAATTCTTGATTAGTTTCACTAAAACTGAATAATCCTACTGATGTTCACTGACTGGAAAAATTGGTGCCGAAAAAAGTCACTCCTGAAGGATTTTAGTGTGTTTCATAGATTTTGAAAAGTATTTTTTTAATATTATTTTGCGATCATACCCATAAATTAGTCATCAATGTTCTGATGTAAAAATTTGCACAAATTTCTTCACCTCTTTACTGCTATAGTGCTATATGAACAAAACCTTGCCTCAACATGTTAACGGTAACGTAAATTATTACCATAGAAAGACCTATAATTATTAGTTTATCTCTTACTGTCTAATAGTAGGAAATCTTGAGGGTTATTGGGTAATATAATATTATCTGAATGGTATATAATTAACAAATTGTAATATTAAAGCTGCAGACAAAATATAATGGCATGTTATAAAAGTAAATCAAATATTTATTATATAATAGGTAATTATTTTTAAATTAATAATGGGAACTGTATATTATAAGGCAACCTACTTAAAAATATAAATTATAATTTCATTCACAAAAACTGACTACATTTTGAAATTCTATAGACAATAAACAATATACCTACATTTTTATTATTTATTATGTATGTTGCTTTGTTATTTTATTTTTTGTTTGGTGAAAAAATTACAAATATTAATACTTTTAATTAGTCACATGACCAAAAAAATGATCGTACAAAATACTGACCCTAAGTGAAAACTCCATGAAATGTCTTTTTGTCCTTAAAAAGGACTAATTTTAATGGAGTTTTTTTTAAAAACTAAAAGTTTTTTAACTTGTGCAAAACACTTTTTGCAGGTTGACAATTCATAATTGACAGTTTACTCCAGTGTTGTCAGATTTTTCGTTTAAAATAACGAGCCACCATACAAAACCACGAAACGTTATAATACTTATAAATAGAAAACAGATATACGTTAGCAATAGGATTACATTAGGACAATAATTTGGCAACACTGTTGTCAATGTTTGCAACTCACAATACACAAAATTGTGGTATAATGAACTACTTTAGTGCCGATTTTAGACTTTTTATTGACGATTTCGGAAAAACACATTTCTCTCATTTTTTAAGTTTAAAGTATTTTTATATTGACAATATAAACATCAATCACTTCTAAATCAGTTTCGGTCTCTTGGTCACTGTGGCAGGATGCTGATAATTCCCATAATAACCAGTATCAAACTTGTTTTAATAATTACTTTGCTCATAAGATGCTCGAAAAAAATTATAATGAAAATTTTTAAACTGCCATTCTTTATCTATAGTATCGGTAATTATTATTTCAAAGACGTTGACAAAGTAGAAATTGATTTATAATTTTCAAATTTTATCCCTAACCTAAATCAAGGTAATTTATGCTCCACGCTTTGTTAATTTCAGTGATGGCAAATTATTTGCATAATAATTTAACCCGAGCCAAAGGCAAGTTATTTACTATTTTAGTACGAATTTATTCGACCACCTTGTACGAGCATGAAATCTGGTTGTCAGACAGCGTGAACTCCGTGAACCACCCTTACCGGAAGTATGGTCAATGAACACCACCGACTAATACCTCCATTCCGAATGTTATGCTGTATACAACACACATGCCAGCTATTCTTTCTACACTGTACTTGTAATAAGTTAAAAAGAGATGAGACGAGGTGTGAAATGTGCGTAAAAATAGGATTTTCGTTTTTAGACGCTAGGAAAGAGTTGTTTCCGGTGAATCAACGGTTTTAATGAGTGCGTATTTGATTAAACCCTCATGGGTATGTTTGTATTATTCTTTATACAGGGTGATCCGGCTAAGTCCCACATTAGAAGTATTGGGACTATTGAATGATATTTAAAATTTGTAAACCGATTAGGTCTAAAACAATGAAAAATTTTCAAGATGGTGGTTATACCGGAAGTGGGTATCAAGTTTGGTATTTTAATTAGAATGCTATGTTTTTTATTGCGTTTTTGGATTTCCTGAGTAATTCTAGGAGAGTTATTATTGATCTTCCCTACACACCTAAGTTTTTGTTTTTGGGATTTTCAATTTCAATTAAATACACCGAGGGACCGTTAAAAAATGTATACCTACAACTAATTCTAATTATAAAAAATTTCACCAAAATTGTATTGTTTTTAGATTAATTCTTGTAATTCTAACTTAAGTAACTTAAATAAAATCTGTTGAAATTCTCAAAAAAAAAACAAAAGTGATAATTTTTGGGCTAATTTTGTAAGTTTTTACCTTTTTTTAACGATATTTTGTAAAATAATAATTGAGTTTCTAGCTGAAAAACGTGTTAAAGCACTTGAGAAATGCAAAGATTACAAAATTTTCGACTTAATTGGTTGATTTTTTCATTTGAAATTTTAACATAAAAACATGATTAAAAAAAAGTATTTTGACCAAATTTTGTGATTTCTCAGCTTATTTTTGTTTTTGGGGTTTTTAATTTCAATTAAATACACCGAGGGGCCGTTAAAAAATGTGTGCGTACAACTAATTCCAATTATAAAAAAATTCACCAAAATTTTCTTGTTTTTAGATTAATTCCTGTAATTCTAACTTAATTATCGTAATTCCAAAATAATTCGTGCAATTCCAAATGCAATTCCAAAAAATTGTAAATATGTGGCAAGCTTGATTCTTACCTTCAAACTTCAAACCAGTGTTACCAGAGGTCTGATACAATTTCAGTAGATCTGGTGATTTTTGTGCTAGTTTGGTGATTTAGTGAAAACGTTGCTATTTACACGTTTTTCAACCAGAAACTTGATTATTTCGTCAAATTAAAAAAAAATCGAAAAACCACTAAATAACCAATAACAAATAGTTCTACTTGTTTTTCACGAGACTTTATAAACGGGGTCAAAAATGACACTTTACTTTTGTCGTTAATTGCGGTTAATTTGAAAAAAATGTATACAATTATTTCCAATTACAAAAAATTCCACCAAAAATATTTTGTTTTTAAATTAATTCCCAAAATTCCAACTTAATTATCGTAATTCCAAAATAATTCTTGCAATTACAAATTAATTTTGATAGTTTTAAGAAATTCAACCTAATTTTTAAAAGAATAAATTATCTCTGATAATTTCAAATAGAGTTCTAGTAATTCCAAAAAGTTCCAGTAATTCTAGAAAAAAATTAGTAATTTARAAATAATTCTAGTAWTTCAATTCCAGTAACTCTATTATTTCGTCGTAATTCCATTGTTTTTAGATTATTTCGTATAATTTTAAGCTTAATTCCAACTTAATAATTCCAGTAATTCCAAACTTTTTTTAGTCATTCCAAAAAAATTCCAGTAATTTACAAATAATTTCGATAAGTAATTAAAAAAAAAATCTACTGAAATTTTTCAGTAATTCTATTGATTAATAGTGGATATTGATTAATAATGGATTCATCGTAATGACATTGTTTTCGGTTTAATTCCTTTCATTCTAAATTAATTCCAAAGTAATTCCGTAATTTCAACTTAATTTTCCCAATATCAAAATAATTTCTCTGTAATTCCAAATTAATTACGATACTTCTAAGATATAGGTACGACGTAATTTTGTAGTTTACAAGTAATTCCGGTAATTCAATTTCATTAATTTTTGTAATTCCAAATTCCAATTCAGAAAAATTTCACCGAAATTCAATTTGAGTAATTCTATTAATATTAAATTTTCAGATTAATTCCTACAATTTCTGATAGTTTTAAGAATTTCAGTGCAATTTTCAAAAGAAATAATCTCCAAATTCTAAAAAAAAACAAACAAAATTTACAAGTTATTATAGTGATTCCAGACAATCCAATAATAATTTTAATAATTCCATAAACTTCCAAATAATTTCAACCAATACGATTAAATTCCAGTTTGTACAACTAATTCCAGAGCTAATTGATTAAGAAATAATTAAAAATGGAAAAGTATAGATTTTTGAAGAGAAAGGTGCAATTCCAAAAAGTTTCAAAAAAGTTCGAAATCGGTTAAAAACTTTCCAAAATTACTTAAGTAATTCATAAACGCAATAAAAAACATAGCCAGACCTAATCTGGACACCCTGAATGTTCTTTTTTTCCTACTTTTTTTTCATTCTCACACATTCTCATTACTTATCTCTTTCACATGATTTAATACCGGTGGGATATTCTTCATTTTTTCTACTCTATGGTGTCACATTCCTCTGGTTCTGTTTTTGCCCACGAATGCTTGACAACTCCATAACAAAGTTATGCGATTTTTCATGCGGTTTTACAATAATTTTTTACAAGATTATTGAAAATGATATCAAACCCATGACGAGACCAGCAACCAACAACCACAGACGCCAACTTTCTTCAATCGTCAGGGGAAGTCTTGTTGGTTTACGGTCCGTTTGAAATTGTGAAACAACAAAAACACTAAGAAGAAGTAAACGTGTGTATTGTTGGTTCCCAAATGTCGTGCCAGTAGAATGAGCGGTCAATGCCAGCAATTGCGAAAGAACTAGCAAAATAGACAAGAATGAACGATGTTTGCTTTGTTTTGTTGTGAATGGTAAGATAGCATATCCGTTGGTACGGTAATAAACATCTCCAACTTCCTGTAATAGTCATTAACATACAACACGGCCTCCGAATACAATGTATTCGATGACAAATAGCCCACCATGGAAAGTGAAAATGTAAAACATTTAATTGATAATTTGCTAGAACAAAGTGGTTGATACCTTCTTACGGTAATTTAATTGCTATTGTGGGCTTCAAAAGGAAATTACAACAGACCAACAAGACAAGGACCTTGGTTTATAGTACCTAACATAATGGGTTTATTAATTAGAGTTATTTATTATAGTATAGTTAACATTTTTTGTGGTAAACAGAAAAAAACAAGATTCCTTTTCTGTTATTAGGAAATAAATTAGCATATCTATCACTTGAGGGCTACATGGGTACAATAATTTTGGACAGTTAAGAATAGTTTTATTAGTTATTTACGTACCAAAAGAATTTGAGGGATTAACGATGTTTGCATACAAATTTTTTCTCTCAACAGACCAAATTTATGGTATAAGAAAATGATGAAGCCAAAATATTTAGTTCATCCAATTTTAAGAGTAAAAATCGGTATTTCATTTATTTTATTCTTGAGAGAATAAAGTATCTACCATATCAGTCAAAAACGAGAGAAAATAATTAAAAACTCTTCTTTGAGGTTTTGGATGAATTTTTCCTTTTGTCTCCACTTTTCTCATAAATCTATTTCCGTTGAAGAAATAAACTGTGGTTTTTTCGAGTCGTTCAAACCGCGAGTCTGCTTAAAAATAGAAGACATTCTTACGCATCGTTCAATCTTTATTTGCTTAAGGGGGTATTGTATCTAATTACACTGATGCAACGATGAGGATAAATTAGATTGTCTTTATTATACAATTTATTATTTGTCAGCGTGGCGGTGAAATAGACTGAAACCAATTTCTATTTCAATTTTTTGACAGTTTGCTTAATTTGAGTGACACGAAATTGCTGAGATTAAGATTAGTCACTGTCTTTAATTAACGGTAAAAGATTTAATCAATTGCTTACGAATTTCAAATATTAAAATTGTGACACATGCATTGTAATAGTTTAAAATGTTATATTACGAGTAGATTTTGCATCCAATACCCAATTTTTGTACTTAAAATGACTAAAAATTTAATTAAAACAGTCAAAACAAATTTACTACTACGGTAGAGTCTCGTTATCCGAATTTGAAGGGAACGGATTACCAAAAGTTTAAAATGTTTAAAATGTGTGCACCAAGTTTTACATGAGTAAGATCATTAAAATTAATTTTTTCAACATTAAAACAAAGTAATTGCCTGAATATAACTAAAGTGGTTTCTCAGGAACTAATAGATTTTAGTTTTTATCAAGAACCTTTATCACTCTTTATATCCATAACGGATCTTTATAAGACTATTATTTTTTTGACACAATGTGGAATATGTGGTTGCATTTTTTGCAATATTTATAAGACACTCTGTATAATATGTACATAAATTTATTTGATTTTGATTAAATATTGTAAAAATAAAACATGCAGAGTGCGCCAGAACTCGCGCCCCAGAGAAAAATGCCATAAAAGGTAAGATACCAGGAACATGGAAAAAAGGTTAAAAAAATTTTATCTATAAAAATTTTGAAGTTATGAGAGTTTAAATTTTGCACTTTGACTCTATTTATTTCTGTTAGATAAATAATTTTCCAAGTTTTTTTGCTATAGGCTATTGAAAGAGGAAAGAAGGAAGCTGTATCCTAAATTGTAACTCATTTTAATGCTATTTGTGGCTTTTATTGGCAAAGTTTTTGCCCCTTTACTAAATAATTGTAAAAAAACATATAAAGGATCATCAGTATCATTAAATAGATATAAAAAAATGTCAAATATTAAAAAATAAATGTCAAAATTTTTGACTGATAGAATTTTTTAAACATTTTTTCATGATCCTGGTATCTTATCTTACTTGAATTTTTTTTTCTGGGGCGCGAGTTCTGGCGCATCCTGTATGTAAAAATACCTAGCTCCAATTTTTTTTTTTTGGATTCCGTCTGTTTTGTTCGAATTAACTGGATATCAAGATAACAAGGTCCGGATTCGCTAGATTCCACTGTATTTACTGTTTTACAAACTTTATTATAAAATTATAATTAAATTATTTAAATTGTATTATTTATGATTTATTATATTACTATTTATTCTCTTCATTTATTATTATTTTAATTGTTAGCGCTAATCTTAATAGGCTTTTAGCTATAACCATAGAAGTTTATGTAATGAAAAATAACTAATTTAACTTTCACTGAAGTAACTCCTCTTAACACACCCTCAAGCTCCAAAGAACCTCACCTCATAACAAGAGAATAACCCTCCCTAAATTGTTTCATCAAGATCCTATAAAATGTAGGATTTTTCCCTTTTTTAATTGTTACCTCGTTTGTAACATTATTTAATAATTAAATTATTTATCATTATAAAATTTTTCGTGATTTGCGTTAAAAACCAGACTTTACAACTTGTGTTCCCAAGAGCGTAACAATCAATTTTAAACTTGTGAATTTAAAAATTAACAAATTTGAACAAATGTTTATACCATGTGGTGAGGCACTAATTCTTAACTCGGTTCGCAATTTGGCCTGCATAAATTTTTTGAATCGAGCAAAAATAGTATCAATTTCGACTCCAAACTGATATGATCATATAATATTTCTATATTATACAGAATGCCCTAACTAAAGTTTGCGTCCAAGTTTGGAAAAAATTTTGAAACAGGTCAATTTTAACAAATAAATTAAGTAAATAGGAAAAGGGGTCGAGTATTTTGAGGATATTTTGAACTGTTTATTCCATAAATTGAATTGTTTTTTCATAACCTTTTTAGTATTCTCTCACAAAAAAATTATTCAGAATTAAAAAAAAATGGTTGCATTGACATTTTTGGTCAACTTGCTCCCCTATTAAGTTAAAATTGACCTGTTTCAGCAGTTTTTCCGGAGTGCAAATTTTATTTGGGACAGCCTGCATGTAGTTGTAGATAAATTAACTTTATATTGTTTTATTCTTTGCATACGACTTATAGAGAGAGGAAAACCAAACGGTAAATGGATGAAAGCAGGCACAAACTGGAAAGATTAAGTATGAGATACAAATAAGGTTAGTCTCAATAGATCTAGTGATGTATAATAATGAGTAGTGTAAAATTGTGAACTGGGAAAAACTGAACTAATACTTAATTTTCATTTTATTTCAATAGTTTATTTTTATCATTCATTGAAATTCCGATACGAGCCGCGTAGCGGCGAGTTGAAGAACAAATGATTGTTTGAATGCCCTCCTAAGTGTTTTATACATTTTTTTATTCTGTGCTTTTTAAGACAAAAGGATTTTTTTTAATTTAGGGAATTTTGCGTCTGTTAGTGACACGTTTCACTGTTATTTATACGTTGGAAAATTCAATTCAAACTGACATCTGTCATTGTGCGTAATCTGAAAATGAATTTTCAAAATTTTTCATATGTTAAACAAAACAATAGTGTGGTTTAGATGACTTAATGAATATTGGTTGTATTCATGAGTATAAAAATATATATGTATACTAAATTTTTTCTATCCGTATTGAATACTAATTATGCGAAATTAACTACAAAGATAAAAGAACCCCAGAAATGGCTTTTGCCGCTGTCCATTTTCATAAACATTTCGCTAAAATTGATTTTCACTCAACGACACACAATATTAAAAATTCAATTGAATTTACATTAAAAGTAGACTGTGATGTTGAAGTTAAGTTAACAACAAAGTTGACAACACTGAATAATCTAGATTATAGAGAGAAAAGATGTTATAAAATTTAGCAGTTATCAAATGAAATCTAAAACGGGAACCTCTAATTATGAACGAATTTGATAATGGTGCCAACGTTAAAAAAACAACCTTTAGTATTGTTATCGTTAGCTGATTATCCCTAACTATTGATAGCTGTAAGTAATAATTTTAAATTAATTATAACAGTTGAGATTTGCTGAATTGCATCACTTATTTCAGGCAGTACCGCCTCTGTTGGCTTACATGATCCGATAAGCGATTTCATTATACGATCAGAAACCCCACAGGGTGTACGTTATTTATTCTTTGTAATTTATACTCGTGTCCGCTTTCAAGATTAAGGGAGTTTAAACAGTTAAACAAAACACTTCGAGGATTTATAACGCATAGACTTTAGTTTTCATCTTGAAAATACAATGTTCGCGACGTCTTAAGACTCATAATTTAATTTATGGTATTAATATGTTTGTCCATAGAAAAAAATGCGATTGATTATTTCCTCTCTACTTGCACATGCAGGTTTTCCTCGTACATTAAAATATTACCAGCATGGCTGAACAAAAAGTATCAAACCAAGCGTTTTTTAATCATTTGTCTTAAATAATAATAATTGACAATGTGATCGTGTTTTGAGAATGAAATTTTATGCGTTTTTTTTTTTCAATGGCAACTTATATGAATTTTTTTAAGTAGATAGTTGTAATAGTTAGACTAAAGCTTTTGTAAAAAAATATACTTAATGGGTTGCCGTTTGAAAAAATTAAACATTTTGCAGAATTCAAAAACAAAAAAATCGAAAAATGTTATTTTGAAAAACGTCATATTTTTATAGTACTCTGTATCAATTAGTTCTTTCAAAAAATAAATAGTTTAAGCAAAAAACACTTGGTTCTTCTATGGTAAATAACACAATCTCTTCAGTTTAAAACAATTAAAGATGGTTTTCTATTTTCTTTCAATATTTTTCAATGGAAAATATTATGTACTGACAACAAAGAACTTTATTATTTACGAAAAGACGACGATCTAGTTTTCTTCAACAGATAAGTGTAATTTGTTGGAGAAATCTTTTTATTGTAGTTAATTATTTAGAACTGAATAAACTTTAAATACGTATTATGTGCAAAACACCGGTCATATTCTGTCTAAATTGCCAGTTAACTACACAAAGAGTTTAAGGAACTTATGAATAGATACATAATTATTGATAACATTGTACAGCAAAACTGTACAGGTTTAACTACTATTAATTATATGTTTGTATTAATTATCTACATACCTACTTGAATAATTTTAGTGAATGTTCTCGTAAATTGTCCAAGTTAATACTACTTTGTTTTTTTACATTTAAATAGGTTATAAGTGCATTTATGGCTTATGTTGTTATGGTTATATGTATTCACATACCGGGTGTTCCGGCTAAATCCCATTTTTCAAAAATAGGTAACTCTATTATTTATAATTATTTTGAAATCGTATTTGGCCATATGAAAAAGAAATGTTTGATCTTTCTTTTGGTATATTCATTATTAAAAAAGTAATTAACAAACCCCAAAAATTTAAGGATACGTTTGGGAAATTTTTAATACTCATGACTCATTTTTTTTTAATAAAAGACTCCATCTTTTTCACTGAATAAAGAAGAATTTAATTTCTTTAAACATTTTTAAACATTTTCTATTCCTATGTTTAGTAGTTTCCAAATAATCTTGCCTTTTTTTAATGCGAGAAATTCATTAGTATCCATAGTTGTTTTGCCATGGAAATATTTTTCAGTTTTTTCACAACTGTGTTATTCCATTCGTAAATACAAAATAAATTCATTTAATTTAAGTTTTAATAATTTTGATTGTCATTTTTTTTTATTTCCATGCTAGACTATCTCAATTTCCCACACTATCAAAAAAAGTTACGAAAACTTGAAAACTACTAAACATATGTAGGAATTACAGATCGAAGAAGAATTAAATTCTCCTCCATGTAGTGAAGAAAAAATTGGAGCGTTTTATTTAGAAAAATTGAGTTATGGAATTTGCTCGAAAGTAACATTAAATGTTGGGGGTTTATTAATCATTTTTCGGTTATGAAATCACTAAAAAAAATTGAATTTTTTTAAGGGCCTAAACACGATTTAAAAAATAGATTTTTGAAGAGGAAGGTTCAAATTCTAAGAATTTCAAAAAAGTCTAAAAATCTCAAAAACGATTAATAATAACACTTGTAGAATAACTCGGGGAATCCAAAAACGCAATAAAAAACATAGGGCTATATATTTCTAATGTGGAGTTTAGTGGGAACACCTTTTATAAGACCAAACTGTTCCAAATCCAGCAATATTGTATGTAATTACTTCTAATTATGGTATTGGTCTTTTCTGATTTTCACTTTTGATTAAAAACCATCATAAAAGTCTTGTATGTAGATTAAATGTCATGTTTCAATCCCATTTTGCAATAAAAATGAAAGTCAATTGCATTTCTGTGCCAGCGAATTACTGATTGAAATGATAGTGAACGTCCTTGCCTTCTGACAATCGATAGTTTTTAATAAATGTAATTGGTCTCATTATGGATTACAATGACTGAAAAATTGCAATGAATAATAATAATAAATCGTGTAGTAAACAACGACAGATAACCATTTTAGGTATTTAACCTTGTTCTTATTTCATCCCAGACGTTAACCGCAGTAATCTGATTCTTGTAGTCAAAATGGTAACTTAAACCCCCCAAAAGGTTAGAATTACTACATCTCGTTGTGTGATACAGATATTAATAGGCGTGATGCATAATTAAACTTGTGCCTAACACACTTCCTCTTAGGATTTAACACTTTTAATTGCCATCGCGAGCAGGAAGTTGAACAAGTTCTGACAGCTAATACGAACCTTTCTTTTGTACCTGTCACACGCTTGAATGAAGTCTTAAGGAAAGCATAAAGCAAGTCTATCCTGCACGCAAGGTGGACTGTTTTTAAACTACTAATACGCTCTAGAAGTCTCATGAACCATTTTTCACGGCTTAACGCTTTTCTCAGACTTGACCATCTACCTGTTTTCAATTATATAAGTGTGTTAAATGGAAATCACAAGTCAAAAGTTTGGTGACAAAATTGGTTCGTCTCCGTTTTTGTATTTCGTCTAAATGATCTACTTAGTTTTCAAATTAAATGGTCTTTAACATTAATGATAGTTTTATATTTCAAAAAATATTGTGATTCGAAAAAAATCTAAAAAAAAATACAGAGTGCGCCAGAATTCGCGCCCTAGGTAAAAATGCCATGTAAGGTAAGATATCATTGTGGAATGATTAAAGTGATATTTCGAGAGAAAATAAACGTGGATTTATAGCAACGATCTTGTGACTCACACCAATTTAAAGTTGTCTTGTGTCAATTTCAACACCTTTGAAAGTACAGTGAAAAAACTTGGGACCGTTTCTGAAACACAATGCAAAATACACGATGCACATTTCCAAAAAATAATTATATAAAATTGTAAGTTCTCACTTGAATTTATACAATGTTGTAATGTTTTTGTGAAAGTGGGAGTTTACAAAATTATTATGAGTTAATCTGTGTAAATCAACAGCTTTATTAACTCACGATTACGTTTCCACTTTGCCGCAATGTAGACTTCTACTCATCCAAGCGAAAAAACGACTGAAAATGTGTTTACAAAAAATTTGTTCAACTAATTATTTGCTACTTGGTTTTGCTCACCTCTTGTACATTTAATTACTGATTGTTGTACAATTAATCAAGTTCAGCTTCAATTGTTTACACACAATTTTAATCAAATTAGTTATTTATATATCAAGGTGATTAAAAAGTATGGACCCAAGCATTTTTTTAAATATTTTGCCTCCAGAAAATAATAATTAATAAAACTTAAAATGCTATGAAAAGTGTGATTGTGTTTTGAGAAGCAATAAATTTTGTTTTGTTTTTGAGTAATGCTATTTTTTTGTCAAAATGGAAACTTATGTGAGCCGAGGACATTTTCATTCGAAACGCTGTTCATTCCAGAAATGCATACAAAATTTTCCTCCCAGCAAACTAAAGTAATAGAGAAGATAATTAAGTTGTCAAATAATTTTAGTTAATGCAAAATCACTTTATTTTGGCCGAATTTCGGACTCCAAATTCCATCACTTGAAAGAATTTAAAGACCTCCCATACTAAAATATTCTTGATCAAAAGGACAATAGAAACAAATGCGTCACGCTTCTCCCGATGTATGAATCTCATTATTAAAACCTCTCACAATTACCGTTAAAGGGTTTCAATGCTTTGATTTTATCTCTTAAGAAACTTGATTGAATTGAAAATAATTACTTTCATGAACAAATAATGTGCCGTGTGTTAGTGTTTATAGAGACACGAAATATTCTCTTTATTGTTCTTTTGCAGTTATGCTACGTTCAAAACCGCGTTTTCTATTTACTTGATGATCTGTGCAAGTTGCTAATTATAAAAATATTAAGGCAAACCAAAAGCGTGTTTCAAAAAACTTTATTATCACTAATTTAGTTTTAATTGTTTTTTTATGTGTCCTTTATACTTTGTATACCAGAGGTGAACAAATAGTATGACAAACTGTTTAGTTTTTGAAAAACTAATTAATGAATGATAACGCACTATAAAAATGTGACGTTTTATCAAGAATAAAATTTTTCGAAATTTTCTGTGTTCAGCAAAATTTTTATTTTTTAAATGGCAATACCATAAAACCTTTTTTTACAAAAGTTACAATCTGAAGAAACAACTATCTTACTATCTACATTTTATTCAGTTTTTTTAAAAAAAGTCATTTAAGTTGTCATTAAAAAAATATGCATAACTCAAAAACAAAACAAAACTTCATTCCCAAAATATGATCACTTTTATATCACTTTAATTATTATTTTCTGAAGTTTAAAAATATCTACTTTTTGTTCACCTGGTATATGTATTTGGGACATAAAAAGCAACAAGTTGGTCACCTCCAGAACACGAAACCGCTATGACATTCGACATTGTTTGGAATGTTGGGTCCACATCAAGATGGTCATTTATCTCAGGTAGATCCTCCGCATGTATTCTACCTTAACTTAATGATAAATCACCATGACCTTCATGAGTACAGCCTTGAACTTAGTCATGCGAACTTTGTGTGAATATTTGTGTGCACGAAATTCTTTGGGATAGACAAATTTCATGTTCCTCGAGTAGTAAAGACCATTACATATATCATTGTTCTTATTTCTTAAAAACAAATGTGCAAAGTTAGACTTAGTGGCTGAGAGTAGTATTGCCAGATCTGGTGATTTTCACGCTGGTATAATGATTTGCTGAAAACTTTTGTAAAAATTCTACTGATGTAGAAAATTTGGTCAAAGATACTCTTTTTGTATTTTTTTCGAGCTTCTTCTACGTTTTTCAATCAGAAACTTGATTATTTCGCCAAATCTCAAAAAAGTGCGATAAATTACTAAATTGCTAAAAAAAGTTCTATTTGTTTTTATAAGATTTTACTAAACAGGGTTGAAGATTGTAATTTACGTTTGCTTTTTTCGAATGTTTTATTAGGTACATTTTTCACAATTATTTCGCAAATTTCATTAAAAACAACTCAGAAATTCAAGGAAATAGGCCCAAAATGGCCTTATTTTCGTCTTTTAGATGATAAAAACAAAAATAATTCGTAAAATTTTGTTTCAACAGGCTAAAAAATTACAAATTTAAATCGAAATTCATATTATTTTTAGCTTATTTTGCTCGAGTTACTTAATTTTTGAACCATTATCTTATTTATTTTGCAAAATTTTGTTTAAACACGTCTAAAAGCCACAAAAAATTGATACTGATGTCAATTTGTTTATTTCACTGTAGTTTTTGAGCAAAATTATGACAAAAATAAGTCGAGAAACCACAAAATTTGGTCGAAAGTACGTTTTTGTACTAAAATCTCGGCTTTTTTGCGACATACCAAAAAAACAACAAATTTAATTATTTTATTTTTTATTAATTTCACTTTTCTCGGGCGTTTTGAAACGCAATTATTTCGAAAAATTTTGTTAAAAACAATCCGAAAAATCATAGAATTATTGCAAAAATGATCTCATCTTTTCTTTGTTGAGAGTTCAAGCAGATTTCTGCGAAATTTTTCCAAACCGAGTGTAAAAACCACTAAATTGTTATAAAAAAAAGATATTATATTTTACCTTAATCTCACGCTTTAATCAGTTTACGTAAAAAATCGTCAATTTTTAACACTATTGGAAACATTCAAAATCGTACTCTTGTAATCTGGTGGAAATAGATGTAAATTTTTCAAGTGGAACCCGATGAATTTATTTTTTTTTTGAGCTGGTAACACTGGTAGAGAGACGATCTCTAGGAAAGCTGAGAGTTTTACATTTTCAACTTCACAATAACCAATTAATGTCTCAAATGTTGTGTTCAATGGAGACTTTTAATTAAAATTTATTTATTACAGCGCTTTGGCAACTATACAATGAGCCAATAAAATCTGTGAGAGCAGGAGCATTTCTTCAAAGTAATTGTGTTGTTAGTGCTTTTCTTTCTTTATTTTTGACATGCAATTTACTCTCCAAATTTAATTAGATGTTATTAACATTTAAGTTATAATTTACATCCACATTATTTTGTATTACAGACTGAGCTATATTATTAGTTTTTGTTTCTAATTTCTGAAATAATGAATATATGACCAAAAATACGACAAGAAATATAGTCACCAGAAATTACATAAAACTTACATAAGGATTACTACATTATAATATTATATTATTGTTACTCTACTGTATTTGTGGATCACATGCTAATTAAGAAAGTAATATTTGACAAGCAATTTCTCATACTGTGTTGTAATCTTGTAAAATCGAAAAAATAATGAATAAAACCAAATTTTTGTGAAATCATTTTTATTAAGTATTTTTTTATGATCACTGTTTTTATTCTTCTTTGACAATTATTAGATTTGGCCATCAGACAACGGAAATTACAAGAAATAAGCATCGTTTAGAAAATCTGTTTATGGAGAGTGTATTAACCTTCTAGACAACGGCTCATTAATTTGATGTTTTATTTAGTTTTTTTTTTATCTAAGGTTGCAAATTACTAATCTGTGCAAATTGGATTTTCTTTGGTTAAGTAAATACATATTATATATTTTTGTACCACCAAGTATAGCTACTGTTTAGCAACCGTGTAATTTTTAAACAAAGAAAGTATTTACGCTTAATTATACATTTTGTTTTTATGAAAATTTTAAGTCTTGACTAACATTATTATACTCGTAGGTACCTAAATTTTGCAAGCTCTGGGTGTTATGTTTTAACTGACACACAAGAATCTATCATTTTGTGACTTTTTTTAGACATTTTTTTAAAAATAATACTACTTTTGCTATTTTGTTTATATTGGTTAAATATTGAAAGCGATTTTTAGCTTTTTTTTCAATATCAAGAAGTAGATTTTTCTAAGAAATTTTTTATTTAATTGATCACTACCTTATGTAAAAAATTGAAGTGCAATAACTAAAAAGAGTTTATTCTTAAATCTTTTACTTTGTTTTTAATGATTTTATGTAAAGTTTGTGATTGTATTTTTTTATTTTCTTTAACTTAAATTCTTTGCTAAAAATAATTTTGAGAAAAACGGTTTTAAATAATGGTAAAAAAAGATGAAAAAATCACTATACCACTATAACATTATTTATCTTCTGAAGCAATTTTGTAAAAACAAATTTTTGTTCGTTTTCGTACTTCAAAAAATTATTACTGAAATAGTTTTTTTGATTTTTTCTTAAAGCTTTTTTACGTCTAGTAGCATATTTTTTGATTACTTTGAAAATTCAGACAAATGATTTTTTATTCACCAACGGAAATTGTCAATTTTGAAAAAAATTGATATTTTTGACACACATTAAAAAAATTAAGCCGATAGGTTACTTAGTTAATAAAAAAAATAGTTGCAACATTATATTATAACATTGTTTGGAAATAATAATACTCGGTTAAAATTTCGGCTATCGTCTCGATTTTCAAGTTTTAGGGCCGACGCAAAAATAAATATTTCTAATTGATTAAAAAAAAATTTTGCTAGTGCAAAGTATAGAGAATTATATAGATTTCAATTTGATGCTTTAATAATGTTCAAAATTTTTAGCGTAAAAACCGAATTTGTAAAAAAATCAATTAGCTTTACAAAAGAGCCCGGGTACGTCAGTCCAGGTTAGAAATATTTATTTTTGCGCCGGCCTTAAAACTTGGGACACCCTGTACAACCGCATATCTTATTTGCTTCTTACTGGCTTTAAAATAACTATAATAATGTGACGTAATTTTGTAGTTTTTTGTTATTGTCAAATAAAGTTTGAATTTTTTAATAATAAAATAATAACCTGGCATGACTCATGTTGTCGTTCGGATAATTAAACATTCCGGAAATAATTATATTAAAGCATGTCTTCGTTGCACTGCGTTGGTAAAAGTGAAACATTTTTGTATTTTTAAAAGTGGATTCAACCAATCATAATGAAACAATTTTTCATCGTGTCCTGACTGCTCTATTTGCTAGTTCTAGCTTTGATGCTCGCAAGATAATTAATTTTGGTGTTTTTTTTATCTATTTTCGTATACTATCTAAGAAAGTATTACAGCATGACGTTTCACTAAATTAAGTTGATTACAAGCAGTTCTTTTCAGACTCCGGATATCCACAAGATTTTGTTCACAAATAGAAGTGAACCAAATTGAATTTTCTACAATGAAAAGCTTAACCATATTTCTTCAAAAAGGTTATAGCGTAAATCTAATTTTATGCCAATTACCTTTTAGCTTTCTGACGTCATTTGACGTATGTATGATGTTTATGAGATAAATTCAATTTTTATAACATTACTTTTACCGTAATGGTTTTCAGAGTTGAATATCCGAAGATACAACATATAAAGATCTATCTAAAATTAGCCTATGATTTTGAGGCTATGTTGGCAATACTGAAAAATTAAAGAAGACGTGAAACCTGTTCATGTTCATGTTTCATATTTCCTATTTTATTCAGTGTTTCAAACATAATTTTATTATTATTCAGAAAACAGGGTCATTCCACTTGAAATAAATTTCTTAAAATTTGACAGTTAATAATCTTGAACTAACAAAAGAATTGACATATGTCAAAAACGATGCTGTCATCTGTATACAGAGTGTCTCAAAACTTGCGCTCCAGAGAAAAATTCCAAGTAAGATAAGATACTAGGAACATGGAAAAAATGTTTAACAAATTCTATCTGTCAAATGATTTTGACATTTGTCCAAACATAAAAAAAATATCTTTGCAACAGAAATCAATAGAGTCAAAGCCCAAGTTTTAAACTCCTATAATTCCGAAATTTTTATAGATAATTTTTTTATAACATTTTTACCATGTTCCTGGTATCTTACAGTACATGACATTGTTCTCTGGGGCGCGAATTCTAAAACACCTTGTATAAATAAAGTTTTGCTCTACCATCTACCTATTGCAGTATTACATTTTACGTTAGGTATTTTTAACTTTAATATCACTTTTAAATTCAATAAAATTGAAATTTTAATTAGGTATTTTTTATTAACAAAATAAAAATTGACATTAAACAAATTGATACCAAAACCAAAAAAAAATAGAGAATGTATGTACAGGGTGATTGTTAATGATTGTGATTCTTATCCTGAAATTGGTGTCAAATTTAAATTCTTAGTTTGGCAACCTTGATTTTCAAATTCAAACGTCAAACTTTTATAGACCGCTGGCATTTTTTGTCCCAAACATTAATAATAATTATCCAGTAGTACAATTGCTCCTACTATAAATCGAAGCATTTTTATAAGAAAAAAAAAAAAAATAAACGCGTTTCGTAACGAATGGGAGACATGTTAAATATTTCAAGAAGTCATCTTGAAACACCTCTGCAATCTTATTAGAATACTAGACTAAAACACCCACGGCACTGGCGTCTGGATAGCTCGATCTCATTATGCAAATATGCAGTATTGAAAGTCTCATTAATTTATTTAACTGACATGATGAGGAAAACAAAACATTGTGTGAATGTGAATACATAAATTAGTTTTTAAGTATTTTCGAATATTAATAATAACGGTAAAATGAATTTCGAAAAGAACAGCTGAAAAATATGTTTAACATATACTCGTTTTCATCGACGTAGTCGTTGAAAGGGATCATTTTAAGGTGGCAACTATGCAAAAATTCAAACAATCCTAACCTCAATTTTCCACACAAATTATTTTTGTACCCCAGGTAGCAAAAAATAATTAAAATTAACAACTTAATTAACATAGGATAGCAAACATCAAGATTTTTTGTCATTATTGATGTGATTCAATTTGTTCTGAATGACATTAATGACACTTTATGTGTGAATCAGCCTGCATTTAGACTTCTAACCTACTTGATGCACATTAATATGAAAAAGAGTATATTTATTTTGAATATAATACAGGGTGCGTCAAAACGCACGCCCTTGGTCAATAATGAAAATGATTATTGACCTCGAGAAAAAAAAAACAACTTCACAACCTCTGAATTAAACAGAAAGAAAAAGAATTAAACGAAATTTTAGACACCAACCTGTCTTGTAACGACGATAATAAATTTTAACTAAACTATCGACATAAAGCCATTTAATTGTAAAAAACGGTAAAATACAGTGAATTCGATTGTGTTAGTACAGTTGTTTTCAGTTCTGTTATATACACATCGTAAAGACAAAACTAATTACAGATAGCTTGTATGAATTAACGAGTTGCTTTAAAGTGTACTTGTAATTTACCGACACGTCAAAAATATTTGTATGAATCGTTCTTCTTGTCTAAGAACTGGTATGTCACCGATGTCAAGAATTCCGTTAATATTTACAGTTTGGTATATATAGTTAGATGACTTTCGTGCAGATAAACGCAGAATCTTCAAATTACATTGTAACGGTGGTTAACCCAATTAAAGCCGAAATTTTTGGTGTAACGAATCATCAAATGCATTCATTCTTTTCACGATGTTTGTTAAATATGTAAAAGGGAGTATTTTGAATCTTTCCTTTGAACTAAGGTGTGTTATACAGGAAGTAAGCTTGCTATAATTTTATTAACGCAACTTTCTCTTTCATGTTTGGGGCATTAGCACATACGTTCCGTAAGAAAACTGCATTTGATGATGTTTTATGCAGAAAATATATTAACTTTAAGGAAATAGTTATTTATGTAGCATGGATATAAACAACTATTTTACGAGTAATCCCATTTATTTTAAAAATGTATACAAAAGATTTCTCCCAACACACCAAATTAATAATAACATAATTTGCCAAATAATGTCAAATAATTTATCGATTTTTTTAGTTTCAATTGCTATTTTAGGAGTACAAATCGATACCAAGGAGTTTGTTTTTGTCAAAAAACACTCCAAAAATTCAGTTTATTTGGCCATTTATTTGTTAAAAATTTTACATTACACAGGATGAACATAAAGTAAGGCACAAAATTCATATCTTTGTTATGGGTCATCGGCCATTTTCAAAAAAATCCTTAAAAATCTCGATTTTACATTTATGAATGATACATTTTGACATTGAGACGTCATTGGTTTATGGGTAGTCACGTCATTACAACTAATTCTAATTACAAAAAATTCTACCAAAATTTTATTGCTTTTAGTTTAATTCTTGTAATTCCAACTTAATTATCGTAATTCTAAAAAAATTCCTGCAATTCCAAATTAATTTCTATTTTAAGTAATTCAACGTAATTTTTAAAAGAATAAATTTTCCTCTAAAATTCCAAAAAGAATTCTAGTAATTTCAAAAAAATTCTAATAATTCTAGAAAAATATTAGTAATT